>NW_024609799.1:0-165000 GCF_018296145.1 Oncorhynchus tshawytscha
GGGTGACTTGTTGGCACCAGTTCCATCCCTGTTGAACAAAATACACCACAATTTGAGTTTTTACATTTGTGCATTTTGGTTGTTAGCATTGATTGACTAAGAAGCAGTTAACATATTATTCATTTATATTGTTGGTCTTAAAGTGATGACTGCAGCACAATCATGGGGGATAGATACTGGCAGAGAGCAACAGACTGAACAATAAACCATACTATCTGTCTATAGAGATCGGCAGGTAGCCTAGCGGTTAGCGTATCTCTCAGTATACCTAACTGAAAGCCGACAAGATGTGCCCATGAGCAAGGCACTTAACCCTAATTTGCTCCAGGGGCGCTGTACTACTATGGCTGACCCTGTAAAACAACACATTACCTTGTATCCGGTGTATTTGACAATAAAAATCTTATACTCACCATCACCACCAGTGGTCTTCCTCCTGTTGTAGTAGAGGAGACCAGCTGCTGCAAAGACCACCCCCAGCACCAGCCCAGATGCCCCGATGGCCATCTTACTCCTCTCAGACTCTGGCAGAGACATGTCTGGGATGAAACGTAGTGACATGAATGTCGTCATAGTTACAGTTGTTTGAAAAACAACACACATCATTAATTACCTAACTTATCACAGCTCTTTGCTCCCTTATTTCAATCCTTCCTTGCTTCCTTATTCCCTTCCCTAAACCATTTCCAGTAACACTCAGTTTGTTCCCTGACTTCCTTGTCCCCTTACTTCCTTACCCCAGTGGAGGATCTTTGGTTCAGTGAAGCTGGTGTGCTCCACTATGCAGGAGATCTTCTCTCCAGGCGTGGGAGTGTACTCCAGGTAGGAGTGGATCTGATGGTGCCAGTCGCCATTGGCTAGCTCCTCAGAGGAAGTCATGTTTGAGGTCACTTCCTGTCCATTCCTCAACCAGGTCACCCTGATCTGTTTGGGGTAGAAATTGTAGGCGCTGCACGTCAACATGGAGGGGTGTCTGTCACCGTGGGGCCTCATGGACAGATGAACGGAGGGCTCAACTGAGAGGGGAAAACAATATAATAAAACACTTCTTTTGTTTTCTACTGCTTGGTGTTTTTCAATGGACAGGTATGAACATGTCCACTAAGGTCGTACGTCTATATACGGGTCAGTTCCCTTTCTAGCTTGGGTGTCAATGTGTTCCACCTATAAGCTTTAGTAAGTGTCATTTTAGACGGAGTCAATTGAGGTGGCTTTTGTGTTGTGTCAGACTGATACCCAAGCTAGTTCTCTTTTATTCCCTCAAAACAAACTCCACAAGATTCCACCCTGGGATGGTGTGAGTTAGATAAGAACTGCACAGACAGGTTTCTTTTTGGAAGTTCCCTGATTTGTCAAACCCAAACATAACTCATGTAATAATCAACAAAATGGTGCTTAAAAAAATATTGTAAAATTATGTGAAATCAATTTTTCCTGAAATCTCTTTATTTCCCACCATTGCTCTCCATAGAACTGCTTTACCGTTGTTGTTTACTCCAGCCTCGTAGGCGACGGCACCATAATGTTTGCAGAAGAAATGAAGTGGAGTTTGAAACGATGCCAGGACCACGGGATCGGTGTTTAATTGCTCAGCATTATGTGTCCCAATGGGTGTGTAACCAGTCAATCTATTGAGACTGCTGTTGTATTCCATGACCTTCACCAGGTCTGGAATAGCTCTCCAGATGTACTCCACATCGTGTGGATCTTCCCCTCTGGAATAACAAAGGTCGAGGATGGTGATGAAGTGTCCATCTCGTGAGAAAAAACATGAATGAACCATAAAGGGTTTTTTTTTAATTAAAACTGAGCACATATTACTTTTTATTGCTTTATGAAATGAATGTGAAAAAAACATTGCCAAATATATCGCAGAATTTCACAACAGCCTCTGCAAAATCAAGCATTTTTTGGCTGCAGAAATCACACAAAAAATTGCGCGAAACCCTGGAGGGACTGAATAATAATGAAGACATCAAAACTATGAAATAACACATTTGGAGTCATGTAGTAACCCCCAAAAAGTGTGAAACAAATCAAAATATATTTTATATTTGTGATTTTTCAAAGTAGCCACTCATGACAGCTTTGCACACTCTTGGCATTCTCTCAACCAGCTTCGTGAGGAATGCTTTTCCAACAGTCTTGAAGGAGTTCCCACATATGCTGAGCCAAGGCCGTGGCCATGGAGTCAGCATTAGGGGGGACCAAATCTGCCGGGGGGTCTGTGGGTCTCCCCCAGAAACAAATCCACATTTTAAAACTAATTTCCTGTCATTCTAAAATATAAAAAAATTCACTAACACATGGGATTAACTTTTTATTTATTTGGTACAATAATGTTTAATAGGGGGGGGGACAAGGAGATTAGGAAATTGGAAACAAGCAGGCAAGTGTGACTCAAAATGTCTAGGGTAAGGGAATAAGGAAGTAAGGAAGCAAACTGAGTGACTGACTGGAATTTCTGTGGTAAGGGAGCAAGGAACTAAATAAATAGGGAAGTAGGGAATCAAAGAGCTCATATTAATGTGGTTCACCATTTCAGACATACTTTTATTTCATCCCAGACACAACTCTGCATGATTTAAGTGTGGTTATATGTATGTTAGAGATGTGTTTGTTTTGGGACTGTAACTTGAGCCATTCTAACTCAGAGTCTGAGAGGAGTAAGATAGCCATCTGGGCTGGTGCTGGGGATGGTCTTTGGTGCAGTTGGTCTCATCTACTACTACAACAGGAGGAAGACCACTGGTGGTGAGACATACAACAATCTATCAAAGATATTATAGTTCACTGGTGGTGAGACATACAACAATCTATCAAAGATATTATAGTTCACTGGTGGAGAGACACAACAATCTATCAAAGATATTATAGTTCACTGGTGGTGAGACATACAACAATCTATCAAAGATATTATAGTTCACTGGTGGTGAGACACAACAATCTATCAAAGATATTATAGTTCACTGGTGGTGAGACACAACAATCTATCAAAGATATTATAGTTCACTGGTGGTGAGACATACAACAATCTATCAAAGATATTATAGTTCACTGGTGGTGAGACACAACAATCTATCAAAGATATTATAGTTCACTGGTGGTGAGACAACAATCTATCAAAGATATTATAGTTCACTGGTGGTGAGACATACAACAATCTATCAAAGAGTTCATACAACAATCTATCAAAGATATTATAGTTCACTGGTGGTGAGACATACAACAATCTATCAAAGATATTATAGTTCACTGGTGGTGAGACATACAACAATCTATCAAAGATATTATAGTTCACTGGTGGTGAGACATACAACAATCTATCAAAGATATTATAGTTCACTGGTGGTGAGACATACAACAATCTATCAAAGATATTATAGTTCACTGGTGGTGAGACATACAATCCTCTATCTGAGATATTACATTGAGGCCTACCTTTTGACCCACAATTGTCTCACAATGACCATGGCACTAAGTTAACCTGTGATGTGTGTAACTTTTTACAATGCCTTCGTTAAGCCAAGCCCAGACCAAGTGGATAGGTTGATGCATGAAACACAGACGCAGAGCGCCTCCCAGCTGGGGCACAATGCAAGGATGCTGCGCATCACTGCCAGCACAGCACAAAAATTTCCTAGACGCAGCACAACAAACCCAGGAAAATTCTTAAATGAACTTGCTCCTGGCTTTTAGTGGGAATTCTGCCACTTGGTACTGCAACAAGTACAAAGGCACACAACTGATGGAAGGCAGAGGATTTGCTGTGGAGAGAAAAGGCATGGTGGTGCATCCTGGCCATCCCTGGTCGGCAGCTGGGATTCTGGATCCTGGAGGTCAAATGTGACCTGAGGCTCCAAATCTAATTTTATTGATCACATACACGTGTTTAGCAGATGTTATTGCAGGTGTATCGAAATGCTTGTGCTTCTAGTTCCGACAGTGCAGCAATATCTAACAAGTAATATCTAACAACTCTGTTAAATATACTAACTACCAAGTAGTACATCATTTCTTCAGAGTCACTGTATTTCATGTTTTCAAATAAAAATTAATAAGTTACATTGAACAATACATTGCAGTTAATGAGGTTACATTTTCACTTAGGAGTGTACTCACTTTTGTTGCCAGCGGTTTAGACATTAATGGCTGTGTGTTGAGTTATTTTGAGGGGACAGCAAATGTACACTGTTATACAAGCTGTACACTCACTACTTTACATTGTAGCAAAGTGTCATTTCTTCAGTGTTGTCACATGAAAAGATATACTCAAATATTTACAAAAATGTGAGGGGTGTACTCACTTTTGTGATATACTGTATAGTATCTGCAGGTTTGGCAACCAGACTGTCGGCAAAAGTTCTCGATCCCTCATTGGATACCTGGGTCATCTCCATGGCACTGCTGATCTGTATAGTTAGACTGCAATAGTTGTGGCCCTCCAGAATGGGATCCATCCATTGTGACTGAGCATCAGAGAAGCCCTGGGGTGCAGGAGGTGACTAACTCGCCCATGCTTGACAGTCACCTTCAAGGTTAAGCATCAAGTAATAGTTGTCATTGTAAGCTTGGACAGGCAATGCACTGGAACATCTGATCAATAACACTGACATTTTGGGAGTCAACTAATAAAAACTGTTTGCCCGGTCAGTGAGCTGAAAACACCAACCTGCTGTCATAATGTTGTCAGTGACTCTTTGCAACTGTCGTTGGCGTTTCTTCTCTGGAGCTCTATCGCAGCCTAGTCATAGGGTTGGGTAAGGGTTCTCGACTTGGTCAACAAAGTGGAACGAGCACACACAATGTCTTCGGTGGTTTCTTTCATTGGAGATTTCGCAACCACAATCGCTTAGTCTTCTTCTGCAGTTGGTAGACGATGGAATGTGTACCATGGTGGACGCGTGCATTCTGACCTTTTTAATGGTGTATTAGCTTGAACCAAACAAAAAAACAACGTTAACAACGAAGGTAAAAATGTACTATTCAACTAGCGATTAAGTTAGCTAGCTAACTCCGGGAGAAAACATCTGCAATAAGAAGTCTACTTCAAACGGGAAACTTCAGAATATTGTGGATTGAGATTCCTGCACATTCTGGCGCCTACGTTATTTTTGACTGTGCATCCTCATGCCGCTAGATGGCACTTTTGTAATAATGAAGAATAACAATCGATGGGTTAGTTTACCACTGGCAGAAAGCCGTGTGTTGTGATTCTGGATGGCCAGATAGCTAGCAACAATGACAAGCTGCCTTGTGGGGAATCGTATGTGGCTCTTTTCAGCTAGTTATCTAACCAGCAAGTGTAATGATGTATTTGAGAGACAACAAGTGCTCATTGTGCAAATGTATTTATCTTTTCAATAAACATGAAATCTAGTTTCCATGTTGTCAACAATCTAAGCCAACCCTGTGTGTGTTTTGCCCCATAGTTGCACAAGCATCAGTTTTGTTTGCTAAACAACCAACCTTATAATTTTAGGCGTAAAACAGAGAGGTATACTGGACCCCCTAAAACATACCACTTCGATACAACTAGAAGTGACTTTTCGTAACAGGTGCAGACGTAGTTGGGGGAAGTAGTTTGGGGCGTCATATTTCCGTCAGGGGACGCCTACTCTGAAGTGCACGTGTTCAATAACTCAGTTTGCCTTTGCACTCCTTCTAAACAACGCAATTTTTGGAAACTTTGACAAGGGTAAAGTCTACAAAACTTAGTCCACTCTGTTCGTAACAGTTTATAGTATTGAGAACAGAAAACTGTATTGTGATCAAATGTTTAATCGATGATAAGATTTGCAGAATGTTTGCCAAAATCCATCTCGTTCAATCTCCTCCCATTGCCGGCCACTGGGCTTCCTCTCACTACCATATTTGGTAGTGAGTGGAAACACCAAGCGGATGCTTCACATTTATACATCCGGTGAAATATCTGTTCTATCTGTGCCTTAAATGCTCAAATGTCAGATGTGTTCAGACTGACATGACTACTCTAGTTGTCATGGTAAAGGCGGTGTGTGCAGGGGCATAGGCTGATTGGTGGTGGTGCCCATTCTTCCTCTCAAACAGAAGTCTACCCCAGTTGCTTTTAATGTTTGATATGAAAGTCTCCCACAGTTGCTTTGAATGTTTGAAATCTTAGTGTAAGAACACTTTTAAAGCCTCAAAGGATAAGATGATCCAACTTCCAAAATGAGTCCTTTTTGGCCACAGCATTTAACTAGCTAGCTCGGTAGTTGTTTAGCTTGCTAGCACATTCAAGCATTCAAACAATAAACAAACGTGTGTGCTACCAGATGTTCTTGTCAAACTGTCGACAGAGTAGCTAGCAAGCAACAATATATGCTAAATCACAGTCTGGAAACCACTTAAGGGCATTTCACCTTTCAGACAAGTCTCATGGCCAGGAATCAGATTTATGTGATTTCAAAATGTGGCTTGAAATATCTGATTCCATGTGTTTTTTGTCTGTGCAGACTGCAGGGGGAAAAAATCTATTTGACTCAGCTATATACATTATTTTTTGTATTTGAGTCAAACTTCAAACTACTTTGGCATTGCAGTTGGGTTGGGCATAAAACTAGAAAACAATTATTTGACAGGTATAAAATCCGTTCTTCGTTTCGGGCAATATGACATGCGTTGACTTTGACATGATTAAGTAACTACTGTGCAGGTGCATGACAGCAATAGCATTTGACATATCAAAGATATTTAATTTGGGGCTTTCTGCAGAGACCAAAGTGAATCGGATGACGATCTGATTTCCGGTCAGTTTTGTTGTTACTTGCAAAACAGTACTTGGTTATGATTTGAGCAAGATACATTGATCCCAGATCTGCGTTTACCGGCAACCTCAGTGTGCTGGCGACCACGTGTCTGTGCGCTGACCAATGGCAACGCTCCTAGCTATAGCTGAACGAAGCCATGTGAGGATCCTTAAAATGGCGGCGCAGTGGCGTGGAAAAGATGAGCTTATAATCACCGGCAATACGGAATTTCTGACCGCAAACACATTCAATGAGGTACGGCTTTGATACATAATTTTTCTGCATACATGTGGCCAAATAAAAATTACTTGTACCACTTGTCTTTGGCCTTTTTCATACACGAAAAATGGCAAACCAGCACGCGGTGCCTACACGTGGATGTGAACGGCTAGTAGTAGCTAACATTAGCTGCGAATCGCATGGCGGCATGGGAAGATAACTGCTGGTGACACATAACTATGTTGTCTCCCTTATTTCACGATTTAGTTCGGCATAAAATCATTTTATTGGCTTTCTGCAAAGTAATACCTGTCTAAGTTGCCGTGACAGTAAGTTGAATGTGCTATAATTCAATAGGGAGTCAGCAAAGTTTCTTCTCTCTTCGGAAAAAGCGATGCTCTGTCTGCTGCTAACGTTCATAGTTGCTGGACTCGCACACCTTCTAAAGACTGGTCGTGTTGGGTATCCGGAAGCTGGCAACAATGAATTGTCGGTTGGCGTCAACAAAAAGCAAATGATAAGATTAAATTGTTGAGTTTATTCTTTCGAATATTCTGCATTCACGTGGCTGCCGATATGGATATTTAGTAAAGTACTGGAACACACTCACTGTCCCATACATAGCAGACAGGGACACATTACTTTTGTAATGTTGGAACGGGTACGGTCCAAGTGTTGGCATGCTACCTATGTCAACCATGGGCTCATACAAAAGTACATCCAATTCCGCTAAAATGCACCCGTATTTTTTACTCATTGTTTTTATATCATTGCATTTCGATTGCCTTTGCGTACCACCCATTTCAGTAAACATCCTCCATATATCATTCACACCTGTCAACACTGGTCTCACACCCAGGGTCTTGTTTTGTTGAACTAACTATAGCCGCTTTACTCTTGTGGCAAACATGAATGATAAACAGCGTTGTAGCTAGTGTGATTGTATAGGCCTAACATTGACGTTAATAGGAGTGTCAGGCACCTAGTAGCCAACAATGGCCTATTATTTCAACGCTGTCCACCTCTTTGTACTACTGTACTATCATTGCTGTACTATCACTGTACTACCAATTCAATTAAAATAGATGCTGTTTCCTGAGAGGTAATGAGGGATTAGTACATAGAGGCCCTATGGGTTCTGGTCCAAAGTAGTGTACTATATAAGGAATAGGGTGCCATTTGGAATGGGCTCAATAATAATAACAAATAACGTTAAGCCACGCTTTTCTGTTTTCCCCTTTCTGCACATTTTACAATGCTCCCATTGTTACTGTTCACTGTCTGCTCTCATCTCCCACACAGGTATTGGTTGGGTGACGCTGAGAAGAGAACACTGACTGGGAACTCTCCCAAATGGCACCCTACTCCCTATAGTGCACTACTTTTCACCAGAGACCTATGGGCCTTGGTCAAAAGTAGTACACTACACTTCATATGTAATAGGATGCCATATGGGATTCAGCTTGTGACTATCACGTTTCTCAAGAAAGCTCCATTTGGATCTATAAGCCCTGGTCATAAGTAGTGCACTGCATTTGGGAATAGGGTGTCTTTTGGGACGTTGGCCCATAATCATATTATAGACAGACAGTGTCGCAGCAGCAACAACCACCACCACACCCAGGGAGGGGCCTGTTGTTGTCAAGGAGTGAGAGTGCAGACTAGTGTGCTAACTGTCACTTTCTATGACAAGACAACGCATGGCCTTATGATGCGAGACACTTTGTGTTTTTCCACCTCGTTGGATAAATCAAACTGAAGTGTGGGAATGACTGTCTGAACATTTCCCTCCTCCGCCCCCGCGTCAGGGCTCTGCTCTTCAACAGTCTGAAAACATGGCATGCACACACACTCATTCTGATGGGAAGAAGGAAGCATACAAACGCAGCCTCAACAAACACTATTGACTAGCGGCTTGTTTTATTGTATTCAGACTGCCCTTTGAGTTATGTTCCTCAAGTGTCTTTTAGGAGAAATGTGTTAACTTTCTCAATCTTTCCTTATTCCCCCCCGTCCTTCCTCTTTGCCACTTTCTGTAAATACATTAAAGAAGAACGTCAGAAGGGAGGGACTTTGGACCCTCTCCTCCAATGGGATGCGGGGAAACACAAAAAGACTTATGATCGAGCAACTGTTTCTGTAGGCTGCGTTTACACAGGAGGCCCAATTCAGACATTTTTGCTTTGCTCTTTTGACCAATCAGATCTTTTTCCAATAATTGGGCAGCCTTTTTGCCTGACTCGTGATTAAACTTGTTCTCCCTTTCTGATCTTGTTGCTTGTTACAGGCTGTCCTGGGTAAAGGGGAAGTCAGTGATCTGGAAATGGACACTCACTCCTGCCTGGACCCTTCCATCCTGGCTATGTTTGAAGACTCCGCCGTAGCTGCAGAGGTCAGCATCAGGACACAATGTTGGCCAAACATTCAGATATACTGGGGCGTATTCATTATGCTGATTCTGTTGTAAAACGTTTCTTAAAGGAAGGCAAATGAAACAGGGAGGGAACTTCCTGAATTTGTCCAATAGAAACTCAAATTTTGTTGTTTGCTACAGTTTGGGTCTTAAATGGTTTCTGTAATGAATACGCCCCTGATGTAGACCCTGTTCCCGACCGAGACAGGTTCTACATCAGTGGTTCCCAAACTTCAGGTCGGGACCCAATCTGGGGTCCCCTGAGAAAATTTGTGATCTTATCATACAAATTAAGATTTTTTAAAATCTTGAAATGGGCATAGAGTACAACCTTTTAGTGTCGACTAAGGGCCTTTTACACTATTAGAATGCCCTTTCATGTCATTATTATGGGTTGGGACAGCCTGCGGGGCCTAAAGTGGAGTAAATATCGACACACAGCGTTAACTAGGGAATATCATGTTGCCAAGTGGGTCCCCTGCATTTTCTAGTGTCAATTTGGAGTCGTGTGCAGAAAAACTCCTGGTTTACATGAACTTGTCCAATTAGAAACACTCTGCCTGTTCCTTCCTGTCCAATTAGAAACACTCTGCCTGTTCCTTCCTGTCCAATTAGAAACACTCTGCCTGTTCCTTCCTGTCCAATTAGAAACACTCTGCCTGTTCCTTCCTGTCCAATTAGAAACACTCTGCCTGTTCCTTCCTGTCCAATTAGAAACACTCTGCCTGTTCCTTCCTGTCCAATTAGAAACACTCTGCCTGTTCCTTCCTGTCCAATTAGAAACACTGCCTGTTCCTTCCTGTCCAATTAGAAACACTCTGCCTGTTCCTTCCTGTCCAGTTAGAAACACTCTGCCTGTTCCTTCCTGTCCAGTTAGAAACACTCTGCCTGTTCCTCTGCAACTATTGTTTCCCGTCACAGAAATGAGAGATGCCATTTGTACTATTTTTAATTAATTCAATTTATTTCGTTTGTTTTTTTAGACTAGGAGCAGACTGGATGAGGAGAGTGAGTCCACGTTGTTGACAGCTCTAACGGAGATCCTGGACAGTGTTGACGATGAGACCCTGTCTCCCTTTGACACCCTGCCTGACACTGGGCTCTTCTCTGACCAGAGGCTACGGGACAACTCCCCGGTGGGTAAAAACCAAGTGTGGGTCTGTGTGTGTGATTCAGAATTAATTGAGAATTAAGAGTAACCAGCGGTCCTGCTCTGAGACACTGTGTGAAAACAGTCCCAGGTGTTCTTGGTAACCAGCAGTCCTGCTCTGAGACGCTGTGTGAATACAGTCCCAGGTGTTCTTGGTAACCAGCAGTCCTGCTCTGAGACGCTGTGTGAATACAGTCCCAGGTGTTCTTGGTAACCAGCGGTCCTGCTCTGAGACACTGTGTGAAAACAGTCCCAGGTGTTCTTGGTAACCAGCGGTCCTGCTCTGAGACACTGTGTGAAAACAGTCCCAGGTGTTCTTGGTAACCAGCAGTCCTGCTCTGAGACGCTGTGTGAATACAGTCCCAGGTGTTCTTGGTAACCAGCGGTCCTGCTCTGAGACGCTGTGTGAATACAGTCCCAGGTGTTCTTGGTAACCAGCGGTCCTGCTCTGAGACACTGTGTGAAAACAGTCCCAGGTGTTCTTGGTAACCAGCGGTCCTGCTCTGAGACACTGTGTGAAAACAGTCCCAGGTGTTCTTGGTAACCAGCAGTCCTGCTCTGAGACGCTGTGTGAAAACAGTCCCAGGTGTTCTTGGTAACCAGCGGTCCTGCTCTGAGACGCTGTGTGAAAACAGTCCCAGGTGTTCTTGGTAACCAGCAGTCCTGCTCTGAGACGCTGTGTGAATACAGTCCCAGGTGTTCTTGGTAACCAGCGGTCCTTCTCTGAGAGGTTGTGTGAAAACAGTCCCAGGTGTTCTTGGTAACCAGCAGTCCTGCTCTGAGAGGCTGTGTGAAAACAGTCCCAGGTGTTCTTGGTAACCAGCGGTCCTGCTCTGAGAGGCTGTGTGAAAACAGTCCCAGGTGTTCTTGGTAACCAGCGGTCCTTCTCTGAGAGGTTGTGTGAAAACAGTCCCAGGTGTTCTTGGTAACCAGCGGTCCTGCTCCCTGTGTGAAAACAGTCCCAGGTGTTCTTGGTAACCAGCAGTCCTGCTCTGAGAGGCTGTGTGAAAACAGTCCCAGGTGTTCTTGGTAACCAGCGGTCCTGCTCTGAGAGGCTGTGTGAAAACAGTCCCAGGTGTTCTTGGTAACCAGCGGTCCTTCTCCACTGTGTGAAAACAGTCCCAGGTGTTCTTGGAGTCCTGCTCTGTGTGAAAACAGTCCCAGGTGTTCTTGGTAACCAGCGGTCCTGTCCTGAAACTCAGGTGTTCTTGGAGGGCTGTGTGAAAACAGTCCCAGGTGTTCTTGGTAACCAGCGGTCCTGCTCTGAGACGCTGTGTGAAAACAGTCCCAGGTGTTCTTGGTAACCAGCGGTCCTGCTCTGAGACACTGTGTGAAAACAGTCCCAGGTGTTCTGGTAACCAGCGGTCCTTCTCTGAGAGGCTGTGTGAAAAGTCCCAGTAACCAGCGGTCCCCTCAGGTGTTCTTGGTAACCAGCAGTCCTGCTCTGAGACGCTGTGTGTCCTGCTCTGACGCTGTGTGAAAACAGTCCCAGGTGTTCTTGGTGTCCTGCTCTGAGAAAACAGTCCCAGGTGTTCTTGTTTGTGAGAATCAGGGTCCTGCTCTGAGACACTGTGTGAAAACAGTCCCAGGTGTTCTTGTTTGTAACCAGGGTCCTGCTCTGAGACACTGTGTGAAAACAGTCCCAGGTGTTCTTTAACCAGGTTCTGATGAGAAAACAGTCCCAGGTGTTCTTGGTAACCAGCAGTCCTGCTTTTGGTTTTATCTGTAAGTCCCAGGTGTTCTGTAACCAGCGGTCCTGCTCTGAGACACTGTGTGAAAACAGTCCCAGGTGTTCTTGGTAACCAGCGGTCCTGCTCTGAGGCTGTGTGAAAACAGTCCCAGGTGTTCTTGGTTTGATGAGAAAGGTACTTTCTGAGAGACCCCCTCTTCATCTGTGAAAACAGTCCCAGGTGTTCTTGTTTTGAGAAAGGGGTAGAAACCTCATCCCTTTCTGTTTTATGAGAAGTGTGAAAACAGTCCCAGGTGTTCTTGGTTTGATGAGAATCAGGGGTACCGCTTCTATTTTGGTTTTATCTGTAAGTCATGCTGAAAAGGGTGTGTCTGTGGGAGAACAATGTGATTGTTGTTTTGTAATTACTGTATTTCTCCTGTTTGGTGTGTTTCTCCAGTTGAGGCGACTGCTGAGTTTAACACGGTCTCCACCTGATAAAGAAGCACTCTTTCGTTCCATAAAGACCCCCTCTTCATCTTCCTCGCCCTCTTCCTCTGTTGGAAAGGTAGAAACCTCATCCCTTTCTGTTTTATGGAAGTGTGTGTGTCAGATTAAGATTAGCCGTACTACTACTGGTAATCCCACCCTTTAATCTAGGTTTACAGAGGTAATTTCAATGATAAAAGAACCACTAGAAGAGTGCTCTCCAACCCTGTTCCTGGAGAGACACCCTCCTGTAGGTTTTCACTCCAACCCTGTTCCTGGAGAGACACCCTCCTGTAGGTTTTCACTCCAACCCTGTTCCTGGAGAGACACCCTCCTGTAGGTTTTCACTCCAACCCTGTTCCTGGAGAGACACCCTCCTGTAGGTTTTCACTCCAACCCTGTTCCTGGAGAGACACCCTCCTGTAGGTTTTCACTCCAACCCTGTTCCTGGAGAGACACCCTCCTGTAGGTTTTCACTCCAACCCTATGTGTAACTATCCTGGGGTGTATTTATTACGCATTGCAACAGAAACCGTTTACTGTTTAAGAAGCAAACCTAATGAAATGGGGAGGGTCCTACTTGAATTTGTCCAATAGAAACTCGATTTGATCCCAAAATGTTTTTCAGTTTGGAGTAAACTGTTTCTGTTGCAGAACAGTCATTTAGCTGTGGCGCTTCGCTTCCGTCACCGAGCAAATTTCAGGTCTGCTGACCGCAAACTGGAACATTCTGTGCAACTTCCGACGCGCGTTTATTGTGACCACTGAGGCTGTACCAGCTTTAAGTTAGTTAGTAGACTACTGTGGCTATTTGATCATCATGTAGGCCTACCAGAGTAGCCTACCATTTAAAAACAAGGGAGACAAATGCCTCCCATAACATTTTAACATGGAAATAGCTGTTCAATCATTCAGCCTACAGTAGCAGCCAATGTGTGGTGTTCAATATAGGCCTACATTCCATGAGACTTTTGGAGAGAGAAACATGTAGGGCTTGTTGACATGAACCTGTTTATCCACTTGTTCGTCATATAAGGAGGTGACTGAAAAATGTTGTTTGATGCAAGAAACCACTATACAAAATAAAATGCATAATTATTCCTATACCGTTATTACAGAGAATCAAGACATTATGCTTCCCTCTGCCTATTGGATACTTAGTTTATTCAAGGCCATCTCAAAATACAACACTGCTGCCCCTTTAAGACTAGCAAATGCTCTTTACTTGACTGGCTTTTCAAAGATGTTTAGAAATACAAACGTTTTGTGCTCTTGTAGGAAGCAACCACTGCCCCCATTGTTAACTACAAATGATCTATAACTGGGCTAATAACTCACTAACTAGCAAAGGATATGAACAAATGTGCACAAGTGGCTACATGCAGCTCTCGTTTTGATCTCAAAACAAGCGCATGCTGTCCAGTGGCCATATATGACCCATATATGGCAATGGCTATTTTCATATAGGCCTACTGCGGCTCTGATTGGTTATGGTGTACTGTTCTGTGTAAGGGTGCATGTCAATGCAATAGAATCCTACTCCGATGCGTTCTGCCTACAACAACATCTCTTCTTGCACAGTTAGTTTTGCATACTAAGTCCTGCGTAGTTCCTTTTGTTTCTGTATGTTGCATTGAAGGTGACTAACATTGCGTTGATTCGATCCCAATTCCCACAGTAGAGGGAAACGTTGATAGTGTTAACTAATGGGGTAAACTCTAGAAAGTCGAAATTCAATCTCGTGCTTCTCTGCGCGGGATGATATTTCATCTGCGTGGCAGTCCGAGGCGAGCTGTGCTACCGCTCACCTTAAAGGGACCATTGGCAGTCACGTTTTAAAAAAAAAAAACTATTTCTGTCTAGGCGCACTTTGAAGATGCTGGAACAGTCAACATGTACTTTTCCTCTGCAAACAAAGCGAGTTATGAATAGAAACATCTGTCAACCCCATTGTAGAATTGTGTATCTATTTCTGTGCGAGATAAGTATTCCTCTGGAGGTTATGAGGACCGTAGGACGAGCCCTGCACTGGAGTAACTTGGAGTAATACAAATAAGAAAAACGGTCAAAGATTTACATTAGTTTTAATGTACTAAATAAAATGCCTATCATAATGAATTTGACATACATTTGTATGGGATTGGGTTGTGTCATAGTTTGGAAATGATATACAAAAAATATTAGTGTACTACACTATGAGATTGAGTTTGTCATGAAAAATAATATAGAGAATGGTATCTTTATTAAAAATGGAGCAATAGCGAGCGAGATTATGAGCATAGCTGGAGTAACAGTCTTGACGTCGTTCTTCCTTCCAGGTTGAGACGGTCATTCCAGACAGACCCTGGAGGACTAGGCTAACTCCCAGAGCCCAGGGCTCTTCCACATCCACACAGAGGAGCGATGGAGAGGAGGAGGAGGAGGAGGAGGGCGGCAAGGTCCACATTCACAGCCCGCCTCAGGGCTTCAATCTGACCAATCAGGACTCGGGAGAACTCTCCCTCGACCGATCAGAAGTGAGAGCGCTGAACTCTGTAGAGAAGGACCATGGCTACTCCTCTACAGTGTCCCTGGTGGACCTGGTGAAACTCATGCACCCCTACTGCCTGAGGGTGTGCCTGGATGAGGAGGGGAAGGACTGGGTCGGCACATCCCTGGGGGAACGGAGCGCGGACCAGAGTGTACCCCTGGAGGGCGAGGTGTGGAGATATACGAAGCCTGGTTCGGAAGAGAGCGACGAGGAAATTGATGTGGACGGATCAGATGACGAGTGTCCCTCGGTAGGAGGGATGAAGGATGAGAAAGAGGGGGATGGAGAACAGGGAAGTAAAGGTGAAGAAGTGAAGCAACTAAAAAGTCTACTTGTGAAGTGGGATGGGCCCAAAGAAGGCCAGAAGACCAAGAACAAAAAAGAGTGAGCTTCGGACCTGTCCTGGTGACATCCTACGAGCTACCGGCAGCAGACGAACCTGACTTAAACGTGCTCCCGGACTTGAGCGAGCTCACCAGCCAAATCCCCGTTTTTGACTTCAACACCAAAACAACAACCATTTCCCTCACAACAACCTCTCCGGAGTCTTCAGCAGCGTCTTCAAAGGACAACCAGCATCAGGTTGTAACTGACTTGCCTGAAAGGACCGGAGAGAAGTCGTCGTCGGAGCCTCCACCACAGCGAGGCGAGTCCAAGCCCAGACCGGCCCTCAGTCTCCAGCAGTACCGCCTGCTGCGCCAGCAAAGACTACCCCTGGTGGGGAAACCTGAGAATTACACCACCAAATGGCCCTCTCTACCTGAAACCCCCAAGGAGTTGCCTCCTATACCCTATTTACAAGGACCTAAATATAACATGTGGGGACCAACGACCACACATCCTACACATCATTACATAGGAAGTAAAACAGGGGGTGATGTCAGTGGATTCAAGCCTATATCTAAGACTAGGACGAAGATTGTCTCTCCTGCTTGTCCCAATAAACCTGGTAAAGGTATTGGCATCAATGGATCAAAGCCTGTAAGAAGTGGGACTAAGACTCCTCCTACCAGCTCAGCTTTAAAGCCCAAACACAACTCAAAGGAAGCTAAATCTGCTAATTATGTTGGTGTATTAAAGCCTATTTGGACTGAGACCAGCTCTCCTGCTAGTCCCTTACCAAGTCACAACCTGAACTCCAACTCAGTGGCGGGTCTGGGCCAGAACAGGACTAGCCCAGAAAAGAGTGCTGTTGCGGTCAGTAGTGACCCCCCAAACCCTGTCCTGGTCCCACTACCAGGAACCCGTCCATCTTTGGCTGAATTTGATAGGAGCCGTGGGACCAACCAGGAGAAGCAGGAGCAGGAACTATCTCTACCTCTTTCCACCACCCAGGAGTCTCCGGTTCCCAAGCCCAAAATGGTGTTCTGCAACCGGGATCCAAGCCTGAAGAGCACCAGTCTCCTCCTTGAGATCCAGCGGAGGTTCTCCACCAAACAACCATCGCGGAAATTACTTCACACCCAAAACACTGCAGAGACCACGAAACAAGGGGATCAGCCTCGCTCTCTCAGCCCAAGGAAAGGAATCGAGACCGTACCAGAAGGATCCAAGTTTTCCCCAAGTGCACCAGTAATGGCAAGTCCATCGTCCAGCCCCTCAGTCCATCCACCCACCCATGCTGTTGCTCCTTACCCAGAGATGGAGAGGGCAAAGCGGGTAGCCCTTGGTAACCTCCCCCATGTCCGACTGTCCACCTCTCCAGAGAGTAACACCTGCATACAGACCCCCACCTGCGGCACAGGTAAGCCAGATGAGCCATAACACACATATAAACAATATATTTTGTTGTAGGCTGAAGTTGACTGATTTTGGGTCAGTTTAGTATTTTACTTACTACAGGTTAAGGTTAGGTTTGGGGGAGTCGACTCTGATCCTAGATCTGTACCTAGGGGAAACTACACCCTGAGTATATATTTCTTCAGATAAAGCTAATTAAGCTTGAGCTAAAAGTAGATGATTTGTGATTTAGTTAGAGCTGGTGTGAAATTAACAAAAATGTATAATTTGTGATTACTTTGATATCCTGTGTCAAATTCTTTCTAAGACCCATTCAGAAAGAGATTGTTCTCTCCATGTTCAGCTGAAGGAGTCAAAGCTTTAAACATATATTTGATGAGGCCTAGTGGTTAGTGTTGGACTAGTAACCGAAAGGTTGCAAGTTCAAATTTAAAAAAATTGACGACTGCTTTTCAGAAAGTGTTTATCTTGTATACATTTTGTAAGGGGTGGGGCAGTCCCACTCATATTTTTCCGATAGGAAAGATGGAGAGGAAAGAGTTGCTGAAATAGCAGGGTTCTGGACTGGAACCCATGCTGCTGAAATAGCAGGGGTCTGGACTGGAACCCATGCTGCTGAAATAGCAGGGGTCTGGACTGGAACCCATGCTGCTGAAATAGCAGGGGTCTGGACTGGAACCCATGCTGCTGAAATAGCAGGGGTCTGGACTGGAACCCATGCTGCTGAAATAGCAGGGGTCTGGACTGGAACCCATGCTGCTGAAATAGCAGGGGTCTGGACTGGAACCCATGCTGCTGAAATAGCAGGGGTCTGGACTGGGCTGCTGAAATAGCAGGGGTCTGGACTGGAACCCATGCTGCTGAAATAGCAGGGGTCTGGACTGGAACCCATGCTGCTAGCAGGGGTCTGGACTGGAACCCATGCTGCTGAAATAGCAGGGGGTTCTAGACTGGAACCCATGCTGCTGAAATAGCAGGGGTCTAGACTGGAACCCATGCTGCTGAAATAGCAGGGGTCTGGACTGGAACCCATGCTGCTGAAATAGCAGGGTTCTGGACTGGAACCCATGCTGCTGAAATAGCAGGGTTCTGGACTGGAACCCATGCTGCTGAAATAGCAGGGGTCTGGACTGGAACCCATGCTGCTGAAATAGCAGGGGTCTGGACTGGAACCCATGCTGCTGAAATAGCAGGGGTCTGGACTGGAACCCATGCTGCTGAAATAGCAGGGGTCTGGACTGGAACCCATGCTGCTGAAATAGCAGGGTTCTAGACTGGAACCCATGCTGCTGAAATAGCAGGGTTCTAGACTGGAACCCATGCTGCTGAAATAGCAGGGTTCTAGACTGGAACCCATGCTGCTGTGGTGTTCTGGAGGAAGCAGCTTAGAACACCAGACCAGCAGAAAGTTCTCCTCGATGAACTGCTACTGTCCCTGCATTCAGAAACTGATTTCTCTTGGTCGCGTTGCAGGAATCCAAGCCACAGATCTGACCAGCCTTCTGGAGCGGTTTGAGGAAACACAAGGTGAGTGAGGGATCAGTGGGCTTTCTTCTTCCAGCTATACTACGTCCCATCCATTCTGGGATTTGCATTAAGATGTATTGATTTGGTTGATGCATACATCCCAGCTACCCCTGTCCTTGTCATCTTACAGTCACATAGTCCATCTGTAAATAGCCCATCCAATCTACCTACCTCGTCCCCATATTGTTTTTATTTACTTTGCTGCTCTTTTGCACACCAGTATCACTACTTACATCATCATCTACTCATCTATCACTCCAGTGTTAATCTGATAAATTGTAATTACTTTTCTACTATGGCATATTTATTGCCTTACCACCTCATGCCATTTGCACACACTGTATATAGACTTTATTTTTAATCTATTGTGTTGACTGTATGTTTGTTTATTCCATGTGTAACTCTGTGTTGTTTCTGTCGCACTGATTTACTTTATCTTGGCAAGGTCGCAGTTGTAAATGAGAACTTGTTCTCAACAAACTTACCTGGTTAAATAAAGGTGAAATGTAAAAAATCTTGAACATGGTGATGGAAAAAGGCACAACAGATCCTAAATCAGCACTTCTACTCTAAGATTGAACCCTGATCTTGCCTCCCCCATGTCTGTGTCTCTTCCCACAGTCAAAGAGGAGACTGAGAGTGAACCTGAAGGCAGTCCAGATAGGAGCCCTGTTAGAGATGAAGAGCCGAGCAACAACACTGAAGGTGAGTTAAAGGAAGGACTCAGCCTGGAGACTTGCACCCTATTACCTCTTTAGTGCACTACTTTTGACCAGACCATATATGGGCACTGGTCAAAAGTAGTGCACTATAAAGGGAATAGGGCGCCATTTGGAATGAAACTGTTCTTCTACTTAATTTCAAGTTTAGTCCGCACAGTTGCTCAGAGGACTTTGCTGTGGTTATTCTCATGCTTTAGAACAGAACTTCAGTTCATCATCTGGTTTGTTGCTTTCTTTCCAGGGATGCTGACACTGCTGGGTGCCTATCTCCTCAGCACCCAAGATAAACTCTGTCTTCCAGCACCCACTGGCTTTCCAGAACTTGTCAACACACTCAAACCCCTCAGAACTCCGGGACCCCTCAGAACGCCGGGACCCCTCAGAACGCCGGAGCCCCTCAGAACTCTGGGACCCCTCAGAACGCCGGGACCCCTCAGAACGCCGGGACCCCTCAGAACTCCGGGACCCCTCAGAACGCCGGAGCCCCTCAGAACTCCGGGACCCCTCAGAACTCCGGAGCCCCTCAGAACTCCGGAGCCCCTCAGAACTCCGGAGCCCCTCAGAACTCCGGGACCCCTCAGAACTCCGGAACCCCTCAGAACTCCGGAACCCCTCAGAACTCTGGAACGTTGCGATACTCAGGAACCTCTCAGCACCCAGAATGTTCTCAGCACTCAGGAACAGGTCCCTGCACAGCCGTGCTGGAAACCACTTACCCCTGTCACACCTCAGAGGAAGCAACCGGCGACCCCCAAACCTCTCCCTCACAAGGCCATCCAAATCATCGACCCCCGTCCTCTACCACCCAAAAAGGCCCACCCCCTCCCCCCAAAGCCCCCTGTCACCCCCCCTGAGTTCCAGAAACCAGTATCTGTCTCCTCGGACCACGACTACTGTCTATCTCAGGATCAACCAGGGAGTAATACTACTATGTTATGCAGCAAAAGACAAACCATACTCCCCGACCACCAACCAATTCCCAACCCCTCCTCTGTGCCCGGCACACAGAACTCTGGGAAATATTTGCGCCAGCAGCAGCCAGTGGACTCCAGGACTGTTCCAGAGACACAACTTCCCTCAGACTCTGCTCCGCCATCTACAGAGAGCTCCCCCTCTAGGACGGATGCCATTACTACAGGGGAGACACAGGAAGAGAGAACCAGCCCCTGCATCCCCTCCCCTCCTTCACCCAGTCCCCCTGCCAGAGGTAGGTCGTCCCGGCGCTATCGGACAAGGTCTTCATGCTCGGACTCTAGCTCTAGGTCCCGTTCTTCATCGTCATCTTCCTCATCCTCGTCCTCCTCCTCTCGATCCAGGTCTCGCTCTCCACCCCGAAAGAGGTAGGTTCAAATTCTTTGTGGTGACTGTTATTGCTCTTGAATTAAAGTTGGGGAGAGAGGAGGGGGGCCATGTTAGTGGGTGTGGCCATGTTTGTGGGTGTGGCCAATGGTAAGGTACTTTTTTTGTTTTAAATCTAATTTCTTCCAATTCTACACGTTTTGCCATGAGGCTGACAGAAAAAAATATCAGTTTTTAAAGATAATTTTTTAGCAGTTTTACACATTTCGCCATAGTATAAATACACGTTATGAGCCACCAATCAATGACATGAGAGGTTTTGAACTTCTCCCTGACTGTGTACTTTTTATTTTGGTGATTGTTAGTTCTAAAAGATGATCTTCAAGATTAATGGCTCCACTATATCTTCTACATACTTTACATCTGTTTTAGTCATTAAGTTTACACTCAACTTTTTACCACCCCAAAATGTATTTTCTTGCTTTAACCCACGTCCTCCTTCCTCTTTTTCCAACCTCTCTACCTCCTTCCTCCCCATCCTTCTCCCACCTCCCTCTCCCTCCTCCCCATCCCTCTCCCTCCTCCCCATCCCTCTCCCTCCTCCCCATCCTTCTCCCTCCTCCCCATCCTTCTCCCTCCTCCCCATCCTTCTCCCTCCTCCCTCTCCCTCCTCCCTCCTCCTCTCCCTCCTCCCCATCCTTCTCCCACCTCCCTCTCCCTCCCTCCCCATCCCTCTCCCTCCTCCCCATCCCTCTCCCTCCTCCGCATCCCTCTCCCTCCTCCCCATCCTTCTCCCACCTCCCTCTCCCTCCTCCCCATCCCTCTCCCTCCTCCCCATCCCTCTCCCTCCTCCCCATCCTTCTCCCTCCTCCCCATCCCTCTCCCTCCTCCCCATCCTCTCCTCCCCTCCCTCCCCCATCCCTCTCTCCCTCTCCTCCCTCTCCCCCTCCCCATCCCTTTCCCTCCTCCCCATCCCCTCCTCCCTCTCCCTCCTCCCCATCCCTCCCTCCCTCTCCCTCCTCCCCATCCCTCTCCTCCCTCTCCCTCCTCCCCATCCCTTCTCCCTCCTCCCCATCCCTCTCCTCCCTCTCCCTCCTCCCCATCCCTCTCCTCCCTCTCCCTCCTCCCCATCCCTCTCCTCCCTCTCCCTCCTCCCCATCCCTCTCCTCCCTCTCCCTCCTCCCCATCCCTCTCCTCCCTCTCCCTCCTCCCCATCCCTCTCCTCCCTCTCCCTCCTCCCCATCCCTCCCTCTCCCTCCTCCCCATCCCTCTCCCTCCTCCCCATCCCTCTCCTCCTCTCCCCATCCCTCTCCCTCCTCCCCATCCCTCCTCCCTCTCCCTCCTCCCCATCCCTCCCTCCCTCTCCCTCCTCCCCATCCCCTCCTCCCTCTCCCTCCTCCCCATCCCTCCCCATCCCTCTCCCTCCTCCCCATCCCCTCCTCCCTCTCCCTCCTCCCCATCCCTCTCCTCCCTCTCCCTCCTCCCCATCCCTCCCTCCTCCCCATCCCTCTCCTCCCTCTCCCTCCTCCCCATCCCTCTCCTCCCTCTCCCTCCTCCCCATCCCTCTCCTCCCTCTCCCTCCTCCCCATCCCTCTCCTCCCTCTCCCTCCTCCCCATCCCTCTCCTCCCTCTCCCTCCTCCCCATCCCTCTCCTCCCTCTCCCTCCTCCCCATCCCTCCCTCTCCCTCCTCCCCATCCCTCTCCCTCCTCCCCATCCCTCTCCTCCCTCTCCCTCCTCCCCATCCCTCTCCCTCCTCCCCATCCCTCTCCTCCCTCTCCCTCCTCCCCATCCCTCTCCTCC
Organism: Oncorhynchus tshawytscha; assembly: GCF_018296145.1. Lineage (NCBI taxonomy): Eukaryota > Metazoa > Chordata > Actinopteri > Salmoniformes > Salmonidae > Oncorhynchus > Oncorhynchus tshawytscha. The sequence continues at coordinate 22,330 of NW_024609799.1, forward strand.
CTCTCCCTCCTCCCCATCCCTCTCCTCCCTCTCCCTCCTCCCCATCCCTCTCCTCCCTCTCCCTCCTCCCCATCCCTCCCCATCCCTCTCCCTCCTCCCCATCCCTCTCCTCCCTCTCCCTCCTCCCCATCCCTCCCCATCCCTCTCCCTCCTCCCCATCCCTCCCCATCCCTCTCCCTCCCTCCCCTCCCTCCTCCCCATCCCTCCCCATCCCTCTCCCTCCTCCCCATCCCTCTCCCTCCTCCCCATCCCTCTCCCTCCTCCCCATCCCTCTCCCTCCTCCCCATCCCTCTCCTCCCTCTCCCTCCTCCCCATCCCTCTCCCTCCTCCCCATCCCTCTCCCTCCTCCCCATCCCTCTCCCCTCCTCCCCATCCCTCTCCCTCCTCCCTATCCCTCTCCCTCCTCCCTCTCCCTCCTCCCCATCCCTCTCCCTCCTCCCCCTCTCCTCCCCATCCCTCTCCCTCCTCCCCATCCCTCTCCCTCCTCCCCATCCCTCTCCTCCCTCTCCCTCCTCCCCATCCCTCCCTCTCCCTCCTCCCCATCCCTCCCTCTCCCTCCCTCCCCATCCCTCTCCCCCTCCCCATCCCTCCCTCCCCATCCCTCTCCCTCCTCCCCATCCCTCTCCTCCCTCTCCCTCCTCCCCATCCCTCTCCCTCCTCCCCATCCCTCTCCTCCCCTCCCTCCTCCCCATCCCTCTCCTCCCTCTCCCTCCTCCCCATCCCTCTCCTCCCTCTCCCTCCTCCCCATCCCTCTCCCTCCTCCCCATCCCTCTCCCTCCTCCCCATCCCCTCTCCTCCCTCTCCCTCCTCCCCATCCCTCCCCATCCCTCTCCCTCCTCCCCATCCCTCCCCATCCCTCTCCCTCCTCCCCATCCCTCTCCCTCCTCCCCATCCCTCTCCCTCCTCCCCATCCCCTCCCTCCTCCCCATCCCTCTCCTCCCTCTCCCCTCCTCCCCATCCCTCTCCCTCCTCCCCATCCCTCTCCCTCCTCCCCATCCCTCTCCCCTCCTCCCCATCCCTCTCCCTCCTCCCTATCCCTCTCCCTCCTCCCCATCCCTCTCCCTCCTCCCCATACTCTCCTCCCCATCCCTCTCCCTCTCCCTCCTCCCCATCCCTCTCCCTCCTCCCCATCCCTCTCCCTCCTCCCCATCCCTCTCCCTCCTCCCCATCCCTCTCCTCCCTCTCCCTCCTCCCCATCCCTCTCCCTCCTCCCCATCCCCTCCTCCCTCTCCCTCCTCCCCATCCCTCTCCCTCCTCCCCATCCCTCTCCCCTCCTCCCCATCCCTCTCCCTCCTCCCCATCCCTCTCCCTTCTCCCCATCCCTCTCCCTCCTCCCCATCCCTCTCCCTCCTCCCCCACCAGGTTCTGTCCCAGGCGTTCTGAAAGCAGCTCCTCGTCCTCTTGCTCCAGCTCCGTCTCCCGTTCCCCGGTTCCCTGCCGGTACCGGCTCCCCTACCCACAGTCCTGGAACCGCTCTCAGTCCACATCAAAGTCCTGGACTCAGTCTGGTTCCAGATGTCGGTCCAGATCCCCCACCACACTGGCCTACAGCAGGGCCCAGAGGTGGAGGGACTGCTACAGGTCAGTGATGGCATTTATACATTTTAAAGTATTTTGTAAATGTTTCTAGGGTTGTGTATTATTAAAGGAGTTCTGAATGATTGTATTAGACTCTGATTAAACTATAGCCACACTGGTCTTCTGTAGTCCATCTCACCTTGCTGCCTCCTCTCCCCTGCCCCAACCTTCAGCTCCAACAACATCAGGGACTCCAGGAAACGAAAGAGACAACAAGATATGAGGAATCAAAAACTAAAAGCCATAGTGAGTACTGTGTAGTACATTACAAACCGTGGTACACCTTGTGTTTTTGCTGTTAACATTTTAGAAATATATTTTTTATACTTTTTAAGATGTTAAATGTAAATGTGACATTACTTCCTGATTTGATTTGGAGACCAAATTGCCACCAACTGTCCTCTTCGGTTCCCACCAGATGGCCAAATTAAAGATTGGCTATATCATAAACATTTATGGAAACCAAAATGAGCTTTTTGGTCTTGGATTTAGGTCAGGAATAAGGTTAGCAGTGTGGTCAGGGTTAACGTTGGATGAGTTGCGGTGAAACTGCCACGTCCGTTTGAGATATTACAATAACAAAGATGTTTCAAACAACAAGCACTTTTATTCCCCGACATCATTGTATGTGTGATAAAACAGCATGTGCTATAATGTATTTCAATGACATTGCTGGAGGCTCATCTCCTCCTCTAAAACCATAACAGATGCTCCTGGGAGAGACCTGTGAGGTGAGGGCCTATGACAGCGTTTCCCCTTTCGCAGAACTCAGCTTTAATGTTTGGGTTTAAAATCGGATTTTGAGAAGATCATTTGTATAAATCTGTAGGACTTGTGATAGTGACACCCCTTGGTGCGTTGTTTTGTGTGGCCAGGACGAGCGCAGGGTGGTGTACGTGGGCCGCATCCAGAGGACCATGATGCACGCGGAGCTGAGAGAACGCTTCTCTCTGTTTGGAGAGGTGGAGGAATGCACCCTGCACTTTAGAGACAGGGGGTGAGTCTCTCTCTCTGCATCAAAAGAGATGGGCAAAAATTGTTAGCATCAGTGTCTTTAAACTCTTTTTTTCCTCTAGACTTTCTCTGTCCTCTTTCCCCCTCTGTCCCCCTCACCTCTCCCCCTCTGTCCCCCTCCTCTCCCTCCTCTCTGTCTGTCCCCCTCACCTCTCTCTTTCTCTCTGTCCCCCTCACCTCTCTTTCTCTCTGTCTCCCTCCTCTCCCTCTCTGTCCCCCTCCCCTCTCTCTTTCTCTCTGTCTCCCTCTCTTTCCCCCTCACCTCTCTCTTTCTCTCTGTCTCCTCTCTGTCCCCCTCACCTCTCTTTCTCTCTGTCCCCCTCACCTCTCTCTTTCTCTCTGTCCCCCCCCTCACCTCTCTCTTTCTCTCTGTCCCCCTCACCTCTTTCTCTCTCTCTTTCTCTCTGTCCCCCTCACCTCTCTTTCTCTCTGTCTCCCTCTCTGTCCCCCTCACCTCTCTCTTTCTCTCTGTCCCTCACCTCTCTCTTTCTCTCTGTCCCCCTCACCTCTCTCTTTCTCGGCCCCCTTAGATATAATCATACTTCATTTTATTTATTGAAGACTTATTTCATCAGGTAACTTACTAGCTTACCTTTGTCCATATCAGGTGGTTAGGAAATAACCATTTCTTAACCTGTGTTCTGTTTCCATAGCGACCACTACGGCTTTGTGACGTTCTACAACATGAAAGATGCGTTCGCAGCCATCGAGAACGGTTACAAGCTGAGGAGACCTGACGAGCTCCCTTTGACCTCTGCTTCGGGGGCAGGCGTCAGTTCTGCAAGTCTACGTACGCCGACCTAGGTGAGAACCTTTAAGGGTGGTCCCAAATGGGAAAGGGAGATACCTACTCAGTTGTTCAACTGAAATGTCTTCCACCTTTAACCCAACCCCTCTGAATCAGAGAGGTACGGGGGCCTTAATCGACATCCACGTATTCGGGCGCCTGGAGAACAGTGGGTTAACTGCCTTGCTCAGTGGCAGAACAACAGATTTGACCTTGTCAGCTCGGGGATTTGATCCAGCAACCTTTCGGTTACTGGCCCAACGTTCCTAACCACTAGGCTACCTGCCACACAATGGCGCCCTATGTTCTTAACCACTAGGCTACCTGCCACACAATGGCGCCCTATGTTTATTAAGAATGTGTATCGGCCTCTCGAACGGAGGCTTTCCCCTTTTGGGAAATAGATGACGAGTTTACTAAGTCACATGCCCAGGGTCGCAGATGTAATTGCAGGGTAAACAGGTTGAAATCATAGCATATTGGTAACTGAACTGGTTTGTTTCACCAGATTCTAATCGGGAAGAGGAGGAACCCACTCCAGTGAAAAGTGAGGAGGAGGAGTTGGACTTTGACACTCTATTGAAGCAGGCACAGAAAGGCTTGAAGCGGTAGCAGAGTCCTGGAGGAAGAGAGGGAGCCAAGAACGGAATGAAGGTCCCAAATGTCACCCTATTCCCTATAGAGGGTACTAACCTTAGGGTTCTGGTCCCAAAGCAGTGCCCTCTATAGAAGGGAACGGGGTGTTATTTGGGACTGAGCCAACAAGTTAGCAAGACTTACCTCAGAGCTATACACATGCACATACTTTAACATTGTAGAAATTTTGTTTTAACTTGTATTGGTTCACTGTTATCAACTAATTTTATTTACTGTGAAAGCACAACTTTGTTGATGCAGTAAAAAGATTTTTAAGGAAAAAGAATCATAGGAAAATGATTAGAATATTGTAAAGTTGTTTTTTTTGTATTATTATTTTTTAAGAAAGCTCTTTTTAAATATCTTTGTTTGCACTAATATTGCACTTGCAAGCTTTGCTTTACTCTTGTCTGTTACAATGTTTAAAAAGTTGAGATTCCCTTAAAGTCATTTTATTCCCAATTATGAACATGTTCTTTATGAATGAATAAAGACTATTATTGTGTCATCCTGAACTAGTGTCCATCCCATTGCCCCGACTGGATGGATCCATGGACTGACAGATGAAGGAATATCTCAAACTCTACACTGTCAGTCTTCTTAAAGTGGAAATGAGTTGCTTAGTAAACAGCCAACCTTTTGGCTTTGAAGCTCACAATGTAGAAAATAATTAACCTGCGACACTATACATTTCCAAAACTACATTGACTTTGAAGAGGATGGTACAGGGTAATCACAAGCAAGACTAGTTTAAGATGAAGATGAATGAAGTTAAAGTAGACTTGTGAACTAATGCCAGTTTTTTTTATTTGACACGTTGATAAGATGGAGAGCGGACCCTTAAAGGAAATTGTACACTGTCTTTTTAAGCACGCACCAACCAGTAGCTTTACGTCGATCCACGACGGTACACGCGCATGGTTAACTAAAACAATATTTTCTTCACTTTTAATTATGATTCTTCCTATGAATGGCATTATACTGTATAATTGTGTAATACAACTTGTATCGCTTTATTTGGCGAACTACTGAGTCTGCGCACTAGGGAGCAATAAGGAACTCAACTATCATTCTAATAAAATCCCATGCAGAGCTACGTGGTTGACAAAAACACAGCTAGGCCATTTTGAGTGATCGATTGTCATTGAGTAACTTTACCTATAGCTCGATGTGCTACTAAAGACTTAATCTAACGCCAGATCAAATCATCTCCGGGACAGGTACACAAATTGAAACTACCTAGAACTTGGAGAAAACCATGCCGAAGCCGAGCGCTTCCAAGGCGACAGGGAAGACCCGCAGGTTCATCAGTGGTGTGGTGGAAGGTGAGAGTTCTACTCGTCATCACGTCAAATGATCTACCTACTATAAGATGTCAATCAAATGGCGTGCTGTAGGAAAAGCCTACAAATAGTGTCTGTTTTGAGTCAATGTAGTTACATTACGCCACATATTTCAGTGCATGTGTCAGATTATAATATGGTATATTTGGATATACACCATATTAAACTCAGCAACAAAAAAAGAAACGTCCTCTCACTGTCAACTGCGTTTATTTTCTAATTCTAGGAGGGCATTTTAGTTCTATTAAGACATTGTAATTGTATTAAGACATTCACATTCCACGAGGACATTCTAGTTCTATGAGTACATTCTAGTTATATGAAGACTTGCATTATCTGAGTACATTTTAGTTCTATGAGTACATTTGAGGTCTATGAGTACATTCTATTTCTCTGAGTACATTCTATTTCTCTGAGTACATTCTAGTTCTATGAGTACGTTCTAGTTCTATGAGTACGTTCTAGTTCTATGAGTACGTTCTAGTTCTATGAGTACGTTCTAGTTCTATGAGTACATTCTAGTTCTCTGAGTACGTTCTAGTTCTATGAGTACGTTCTAGTTCTATGAGTACGTTCTAGTTCTATGAGTACATTCTAGTTCTATGAGTACATTCTAGTTCTATGAAGACATTGTAAACGCAGCAAAAAAAGAAACGTCCTCTCTGTCAACTGCGTTTATTTTCAGCAAACTAAACATGTGTAAATATTTGTTTGAACATAAGGTTCAACAACTGAGACATAAACTGAACAAGTTCCACAGACATGTGACTAACAGAAATTGAATAATGTGTCCCTGAACAAAGGAGGGGTCAAAATCAAAAGTAACAGTCAGTATCTGGTGTGGCCACCAGCTGCATTAAATACTGCAGTGCATCTCCTCCTCATGGGCTGCGCCAGAGTTTCCGGTTCTTGCTGTGAGATGTTACCCCACTCTTCCACCAAGGCACCTGCAAGTTCCCGGACATTTCTGGGGGGAATGGTCCTAGCCCTCACCCTCCGATCCAACAGGTCCCAGACGTACTCAATGGGATTGGCTCTTCGCTGGCCACTGACATTCCTGTCTTTCAGGAAATCACGCACAGAACGAGCAGTATGGCTGGTGGCATTGTCATGCTGGAGGGTCATGTCAGGATGAGCCTGCAGGAAGGGTACCACATGAGGGAGGAGGATGTCTTCCCTATCATGCACAGCGTTGAGATTGCCTGCAATGACAACAAGCTCAGTTCGATGATGCTGTGACACACCGCCCCAGACCATGATGGACCCTCCACCTCCAAATCGATCCCGCTCCAGAGTACAGGCCTCTGTGTAACTCTCATTCCTTCGACAATAAACACAAATCCGGCCTCCCGGTTGGCGCAGTGGATAAGGGCGCTGTGCTGCAGCGCCAGCTGTGCCATCAGAGACTCTGGGTTCGCGCCCAGGCTCTGTCGTAACCGGCCGCGACCGGGAGGTCTGTGGGACGATGCACAATTGGCCTAGCGTCGTCCGGGTTAGGGAGGGTTTGGCCGGTAGGGATGTCCTTGTCTCATCGCGCACCAGCGACTCCTGTGGCGGGCCGGGCGCAGTGCGCACTAACCAAGGTTGCCAGGTGCACGGTGTTTCCTCCGACACATTGGTGCGGCTGGCTTCCGGGTTGGATGGCGCTGTGTTAAGAAGCAGGTTGGGTTGGTTGGGTTGTGTATCGGAGGACGCACGACTTTCAACCTTTGTCTCTCCTGAGCCCGTACGGGAGTTGTAGCGATGAGACAAGATAGTAGCTACTAAACAATTGGAAACCACGAAATTGGGGAGAAAAAGGGGTAAAAAAATCATTTTTCTTTTTAAATAAATAAAATAAACGCAAATCCGACCATCACCCCTGGTGAGACAAAACCGCGACTCGTCAGTGAAGAGCACTTTTTGCCAGTCCTGTCTGGTCCAGCGACGGTGGGTTTGTGCTCATAGGCGACGTTGCTGCCGGTGATGTCTGGTGATGACCTGCCTTTACAACAGGCAAACAAGCCCTCAGTCCAGCCTCTCTCCTCCTATTGCAGACAGTCTGAGCACTGATGGAGGGATTGTGCATTCCTGGTGTAACTCGGGCAGTAGTTGTTGCCATCCTGTACCTGTACAGCAGGTGTGATGTTCGGATGTACCGATCTTGTGCAGGTGTTGTTACACGTGGTCTGCCACTGCAAGAATGATCAGCTGTCCGTCCTGTCTCCCTGTAGCACTGTCTTAGGCGTCTCAGTGCAATTTATTGCACTGGCCACATCTGCAGTCCTCATGCCTCCTTGCAGCATGCCTAAGGCACGTTCACGCAGATGAGCAGGGACTCTGGGCATCTTTCTTTTGGTGTTTTTCAGAGTCAGTAGAAAGGCCTCTTTAGTGTCCTAAGTTTTCATAACTGTGACCTTAATTGCCTACCGTCTGTAAGCTGTTAGTGTCTTAACAACCATTTCACAGGTGCATGTTCATTAACTGTTTATGGGTCAATGAAACAGTGTTTAAACCCTTTACAATGAAGATCTGTGAAGTTATTTGGATTTTTACAAATTATCTTTGAAAGACAGGGTCCTGAAAAGGGGACGTTTCTCTTTTTGCTGAGTTTATATCAGGGATGGGAAACTCCAGTCCTGAGGGGTGGAGGGGTGTCACTTTCCCCCTATCTCTAGCAAACACAGCTGATTTAAGCTCATTGCTTTCTAAACTGAAGATGACTATTAGTTGATCGTTGGAGTCAGGTGTGTTAGCTGGGGCAAAAACAGTGACACCAATCAGGCTCTGGAGGACCGGAGTTACCCATCCCTGATATATATACAGTACCAGTCAAAAGCTTGGACACACCTACTCATTCCAGGGTTTTTATTTATTTTTTAAAACTATTTTCTACATTGTAGAATAACAGTGAAGACATCAAAACTATGAAATAACACATATGGAATCATGTAGTAAGCAAAAAAGGGTTCAACAAATGAAAATCTATTTTATATTCTTCAAAGCAGCCACCCGTTGCCTTGATGACAGCTTTGCTCTGTGCGCCACATTATGCGTGACAACTGTAAACGTTTATGACCTTTGCTTCACTCAGGCTTTTACGGGCGACCATGGACTATGGAACAGAGGACTGAGCTTTTCCAAAGGTAGTAAACCATTTCTAAACACACACTCACCCATACTCTTTCTCTCCCTCTTCATCATCCTCTTTCTCTCCCTCTTCATCATACTCTTTCTCTCCCTCTTCATCATACTCTTTCTCTCCCTCTTCATCATACTCTTTCTCTCCCTCTTCATCATACTCTTTCTCTCCCTCTTCATCATACTCTTTCTCTCCCTCTTCATCATACTCTTTCTCTCCCTCTTCTTCACAGGGAACTTATTATCCACCTTGTTGCTTTCACCGATCCAGTCCTTACAGGAAGTTGTTGCTTTCACCGATCCAGTCCTTACAGGAAGTTGTTGCTTTCACCGATCCAGTCCTTACAGGAAGTTGTTGCTTTCACCGATCCAGTCCTTACAGGAAGTTGTTCCTTTCACCGATCCAGTCCTTACAGGAAGTTGTTGCTTTCACCGATCCAGTCCTTACAGGAAGTTGTTCCTTTCACCGATCCAGTCCTTACAGGAAGTTGTTGCTTTCACCGATCCAGTCCTTACAGGAAGTTGTTGCTTTCACCGATCCAGTCCTTACAGGAAGTTGTTCCTTTCACCGATCCAGTCGTTACAGGAAGTTGTTCCTTTCACCGATCCAGTCCTTACAGGAAGTTGTTCCTTTCACCGATCCAGTCCTTACACGAAGTTGCCGCTTTCACCGATCCAGTCCTTACAGGAAGTTGCCGCTTTCACCGATCCAGCCCTTATAGGAAGTTGTTGCTTCCACCGATCCAGTCCTGACAGGAAGTTGTTGCTTTTCCAGAAGTGTCTCATACAGTGTGTTTGTTTGTGTAGAGAGCAGAAGTGTCTCAGTGTGTTTGTTTGTGTAGGGAGAAGAAGTGGGGTCTGAACACGTACCTCTACGCCCCTAAAGATGACTACAAACACAGAATGTACTGGAGGGACCTGTACTCACCTGAGGAGGCAGGTTAGGAGGACACAGCGTCTCTCACACACACACACACACACACACACACACACACACACACACACACAGCGTTGCAAACCCCTGACCCCTGTGGCCTATCAGTACCACCTAGTTACACCCCACCCTTAGTTCAGATAAGAGACATAGTGATTGTGATGTGTGTTGTTGTGGCGTTGCCTAGGAGATGCAGCTCCATACTGTTGATATGTTGTCATGTCAGATCATCGTTGATGCCCTCACTTTGACCTGAAGATCCACTCCCATTTACCTTTTGATCTACTTTGATTTAATTGATCTACTTAGCAACTATCGCATTGTTGTGAAAGCCTCTGTCTCGAATGACCATTTCCCTCAGATAGTAGAAGTAGATGGTGCACGTCTTTAGGTCTGAGACATGGACAAATAAAATGTGTTCTTGTCAATCCATTTACCTGGTTAAGTGAAGTTATAATTGTATTTTTATTTTACTTTGACGTGGCACCATCTTCCCTAATCTATACAGCATGTACAGGATATATAATGCACGACCTTGGACCTGGTCAAAAGTAGTGCACTATAAAGGGAATAGGGTGCCATTTGGGGTGAATCTTAATCTTCTGTTCCAGAGAAACTGGTTGCTCTGATAACTGCAGCGAAGAAGAACGGAGTGGACTTCATCTACGCCATTTCCCCTGGACTGGACATCACATTCTCCAACCCCAAAGAGGTTGCCACCCTGAAGAGGAAACTGGACCAGGTGATGTTCTAGAACCATGGTAACCTAGAACTGGACCAGGTGATGTTGTAGAACCATGGTAACCTAGAACTGGACCAGGTGATGTTCTAGAACCATGGTAACCTGGAACTGGACCAGGTGATGTTCTAGAACCATGGTAACCTAGAACTGGACTAGGTGATGTTCTAGAACCATGGTAACCTAGAACTGGACCAGGTGATGTTCTAGAACCATGGTAACCGAGAACTGGAGCAGGTGATGTTCTAGAACCATGGTAGCCTAGAACTGGAGCAGGTGATGTTCTAGAACCATGGTAACCTAGAACTGGAGCAGGTGATGTTCTAGAACCATGGTAACCTAGAACTGGAGCAGGTGATGTTCTAGAACCATGGTAACCTAGAACTGGACCAGGTGATGTTCCAGAACCATGGTAACCTAGAACTGGACCAGGTGATGTTCTAGAACCATGGTAACCTAGAACTGGACCAAGTGATGTTCCAGAACTATGGTAGCCTAGAACTGGACCAAGTGGGGCTATTAGAACTATGTTTAGAGAGAAAAGCTGATTTCTCCTCCCTTCCTCTTCCAGGTGAGTGGGTTCGGCTGCAGTTCCTTCTCCCTCCTCTTCGACGACATCGAGACAGAGATGTGTCCGGCGGACAAGCAGGCATTCAGCTCGTTCGCCCACGCCCAGGTAGCTGTCACCAATGAGGTGTTCACACACCTGGGACAGCCTGACACCTTCCTCTTCTGCCCCACAGGTGAGGTCAGAGGTCGGACCATCACCTCAGAATCAGAATGATCTAGAATATACAAACGGTCAGTCAGACCCATAGAAATAGAATCAGAAGGATCTAGAATGGACATTCCAATTCCATACCAACATTCCAATGTCAGACAACCGCACCGTGAGAAGGTCATTGTAATTAAAAGCAGTGTTCCATTACATGTTGGTTGCTGGCAGCCATATTGGACACACCCTGTTTTAAGATTCAATATAAATTATTTATTTTCTCACAATTTGCTGCTTTTTGCAAGAGTCGTCAAGGACTAGAATGTCTGTGTGTGTTGTGGTTTGTTTCAGATTACTGTGCAGCATTCTGCACTCCTAACGTCTCCCAGTCGGCCTACCTTCACACTGTGGGAGAGAACCTCCTACCTGGGATTGATGTTCTCTGGACAGGTGAGACCAGACAGGAAGTCACTTTCCTTCCTTTTGTTTCCCACCAACTATGTTCTGTTTCCTAATTTAGCTCCTGGAATGTTTCCTCGGATGAGTGAGTTTTAAGGACATTACAAAGCGCAGTGTAAAGACTATCAGGCATCCCATCTAACCCACTCTATGCTATCCTGTCCTGCAGGTCCTAAGGTGGTGTCGCACCACATCACGGTAGAGTCCATTGTAGAGGTGTCCTCCGTCCTGAAGAGGGCGCCGGTTATCTGGGACAACATCCACGCCAATGACTACGACCCCCAGAGAATCTTCATGGGACCATACAAGGTGTCTATTATTAATACTATGACCCCAGGGGATGAGACCATACAAGGTGTCTATTAATACTATGACCCCAGAGGATGAGACCATACAAGGTGTCTATTATTAATACTATGACCCCAGGGGATGAGACCATACAAGGTGTCTATTAATACTATGACCCCAGAGGATGAGACCATACAAGGTGTCTGTTATTAATACTATGACCCCAGAGGATGAGACCATACAAGGTGTCTATTATTAATACTATGACCCCAGAGGATGAGACCATACAAGGTGTCTATTATTAATACTATGAGACCATACAAGGTGTCTATTAATACTATGACCCCAGAGGATGAGACCATACAAGGTGTCTATTAATACTATGACCCCAGAGGATGAGACCATACAAGGTGTCTATTAATACTATGACCCCAGAGGATGAGACCATACAAGGTGTATGTTATTAATACTATGACCCCAGAGGATGAGACCATACAAGGTGTCTATTATTAATACTATGACCCCAGAGGATGAGACCATACAAGGTGTCTATTATTAATACTATGACCCCAGGGGATGAGACCATACAAGGTGTCTATTATTAATACTATGACCCCAGGGGATGAGACCATACAAGGTGTCTATTATTAATACTATGACCCCAGGGGATGAGACCATACAAGGTGTCTATTATTAATACTATGACCCCAGGGGATGAGACCATACAAGGTGTCTATTATTAATACTATGACCCCAGGGGATGAGACCATACAAGGTGTCTATTATTAATACTATGACCCCAGAGGATGAGACCATACAAGGTGTCTATTATTAATACTATGACCCCAGAGGATGAGACCATACAAGGTGTCTATTATTAATACTATGACCCCAGGGGATGAGACCATACAAGGTGTCTGTTATTAATACTATGACCCCAGAGGATGAGACCATACAAGGTGTCTATTATTAATACTATGACCCCAGGGGATGAGACCATACAAGGTGTCTATTATTAATACTATGACCCCAGGGGATGAGACCATACAAGGTGTCTATTATTAATACTATGACCCCAGGGGATGAGACCATACAAGGTGTCTATTATTAATACTATGACCCCAGGGGATGAGACCATACAAGGTGTCTCTATTATTAATAGACTTTTCTATTCACCTTCTATTGTGGAAGGTTTATGATAATTATTAATTGTCTATTCAACCACTATTGTCTATATAATGCACTACTATTGCACTATAAGCAGTGTTCTGTAAGCAGTGTTCTGTAAGCAGTGTTCTAGAAGCAGTGTTCTGGAAGCAGTGTTCTGGAAGCAGTGTTCTAGAAGCAGTGTTCTGTAAGCAGTGTTCTGGAAGCAGTGTTCTGGAACAGTGTTCTGGAACCCTAGGGAAGCAGTGTTCTAGAAGAGTGTTCTGCAAGCAGTGTTCTGGAAGCAGTGTTCTGGAAGCAGTGTTCTGGAAGCAGTGTTACTATGACCCCAGAGTGTTCTACAGTGTTCTGGAAGCAGTGTTCTGGAAGCAGTGTTCTGGAAACAGTGAGAAGCAGTGTTGAGAACAGTGTTCTGGAAGCAGTGTTCTGGAAACAGTGTTCTGTTCTGAAACAGTGTTCTGGATTAAAAGTGACAGTGTTCTGAAGCAGTGTTCTGGAAGCAGTGTTCTTCTGAACCAGTGTTCTAGAAGCAGTGTTCTAGAAGCAGTGTTCTAGAACAGTATTAAGCAGTGTTCTAGAAGCAGTGTTCTAGAAGCAGTGTTCTGGAAGCAGTGTTCTGGAAGCAGTGTTCTAGAAGCAGTGTTCTAAACAGTGTTCTAGAAGCAGTGTTCTGGAAATGCAGTGTTCTGGAAACAGTGTTCTGGAACAGTGTTCTGGAAGACCATACAGTGTTCTCTTCTTAGGATCTAAACAGTGTTCTAGAAGCAGTGTTCTGAACAGTGTTCTGGAAGCAGTGTTCTAGAAGCAGTGTTCTAGAAGCAGTGTTCTGGAAGCAGTGTTCTGGAAACAGTGTTCTAGAAGCAGTGTTCTATTAAACAGTGTTCTGGAAACAGTGTTCTAGAAGCAGTGTTCTGGAAACAGTGTCTAGAAGCAGTGCCCCCCAAGCAGTGTTCTGCAGAACAGTGTTCAGAAGCAGTGTTCTGGCAAAGACAGTGTTCTAGAGCAGTGTTCTGTAAGCAGTGTTCTGGAAGCAGTGTTCTGTAAGCAGTGTTCTGTAAGCAGTGTTCTGTAAGCAGTGTTCTAGAAGCAGTGTTCTGGAAGCAGTGTTCTGGAAGCAGTGTTCAGAAGCAGTGTTCTAGAAGCAGTGTTCTGGAAGCAGTGTTCTGGAAGCAGTGTTCTAGAAGCAGTGTTCTAGAAGCAGTGGTAGACGGGGAATATGTTAATAGTAGATGTAGAATAATAGAGAAGTTTTTCTCCTCCACTACTGTGGTCCTCTTCTCTCCCCCACCCCCCCAATTCGCTACATGTCTTCCTCTTCTTAGGATCGTCCCACAGACCTGATCCCCAAGCTGAGAGGGGTGCTGACCAACCCTAACTGTGAGTACCACCCTAACTTCGTGGCGATCCACACCCTGGCGACGTGGTGCCGGTCTGAAGGAGGAGGAGACAGAGAGACGTGGAGATGAGTGAGTATCTATGAGGTGTTACTGATTTACACTCCTTTTAATGCCCCCAATCCATCCCCTGAAGTCTATGGGAGGCCTCAGCCCCAATCCATCCCCTGAGTGCCATGCAGAACCCCCCAATCCATCCCCTGAGTGCCATGCAGGGCCCCCAATCCATCCCCTGAGTGCCATATCGCCCCCAATCCAGAGTGCCATGCAGAGAGGCCTCGGCCCCCAATCCATCCCCTGAGTGCCATGCAGAGAGGCCTCGCCCCCAATCCATCCCCCCCAATCCATCCCCCTGAGTGCCATGCAGAGAGGCCTCGCCCCCAATCCATCCCCTGAGTGCCATGCAGAGAGGCCTCGCCCCCAATCCATCCCCCCAATCCATCCCCTGAGTGCCATGCAGAGAGGCCTCATGAGAGGCCCCCAATCCATCCCCTGAGTGCCATGCAGAGAGGCCAATCCATCCCCTGAGTGCCTCCCCCAATCCATCCCCTGAGTGCCATGCAGGCCTCGCCCCCAATCCAGAGGCCTCAGAGAGGCCTCGCCCCCAATCCATCCCCTGAGTGCCATGCAGAGAGGCCATGCAGAGGGCCCCCAATCCATCCCCCCCAATCCATCCCCTGAGTGCCATGCAGAGAGGCCTCGCCCCCAATCCATCCCCTGAGTGCCATGCAGAGAGGCCTCGCCCCCAATCCATCCCCTGAGTGCCATGCAGAGAGGCCTCGCCCCCAATCCATCCCCTGAGTGCCATGCAGAGAGGCATCGGCACCCTGTTTTAGTTTTTGGTATGACTCAACCTGGGGGATCGAACCCCCAACCTTCCAATCTTAGGATGAACCACAATGCCAATGAGTTAAACTAAACCTAAACTACGTCATCGCCCCAGCAGGTGGTGATGATGATGATGAGGCAGGCTCAGACCCCTGCTACAGCCCCAAGAGAGCCCTCACCCTGGCCCTGACTGACTGGCTACAGGAGTTCCTCAGCACGGACCAGCCTGGAGGTACAGAGGGGAAAGATGACCAACCAAGAGGGCAGCTTCAACAGTCAATACAACTTTATTTATCCCCTCGTGGGCAAACACATGAAAACCACACAAACACAACACATCCTCGTCTCCATGAGGACCGTGATTCCAGATCCACTTTTTAATTACATCTACTCATTGTGAAGAGATAAAACGGATGAATTAACTCTCTGGCTGTCGTCTTCACCTCAGGCCCTCGACCTCTGAACCCCACCCACCTGAAGAAAGAGTCCTCTGACGAGGAGCCCATGCAGACTGACGTGG
The DNA here is from genome assembly GCF_018296145.1 of Oncorhynchus tshawytscha. NCBI lineage: Eukaryota > Metazoa > Chordata > Actinopteri > Salmoniformes > Salmonidae > Oncorhynchus > Oncorhynchus tshawytscha. The sequence goes on from NW_024609799.1 coordinate 37,852, forward strand.
GAGACCCTGTGTACGTGCCAGGTTCTGGGGACAACCCCCTGTTCACTGCAGAACCCCTGACCCTGGACGATCTCCAGCTCCTCTCAGAACTGTTCTACCTGCCGTATGAACACGGTTCTACTGCTAGAACCATGCTGACGGAACTGGACTGGCTGAAAGCACACAGAGAAGCAGTGGGAGATGCAGAGACTGAGATGGTGAGGAGTGTGTGTGTGTTGGGACTGAGATGGTGAGGAGTGTGTGTGTGTGTTGGGACTGAGATGGTGAGGAGTGTGTGTGTGTGTGTGTGTGTGTATGTTGGGACTGAGATGGTGAGGAGTGTGTGTGTGTGTTGGGACTGAGATGGTGAGGAGTGTGTGTGTGTGTTGGGACTGAGATGGTGAGGAGTGTGTGTGTGTGTTGGGACTGAGATGGTGAGGAGTGTGTGTTGGGACTGAGATGGTGAGGAGTGTGTGTGTGTTGGGACTGAGATGGTGAGGAGTGTGTGTGTGTGTTGGGACTGAGATGGTGAGGAGTGTGTGTGTGTGTTGGGACTGAGATGGTGAGCAGAGTGTGTGTGTGTTGGGACTGAGATGGTGAGGAGTGTGTGTGTGTTGGGACTGAGATGGTGAGGAGTGTGTGTGTGTGTTGGGACTGAGATGGTGAGGAGTGTGTGTGTGTGTTGGGACTGAGATGGTGAGGAGTGTGTGTGTGTTGGGACTGAGATGGTGAGGTGTGTGTGTGTGTTGGGACTGAGATGGTGAGGAGTGTGTGTGTGTTGGGACTGAGATGGTGAGGGAGTGTGTGTGTGTGTTGGGACTGAGATGGTGAGGAGTGTGTGTGTGTGTTGGGACTGAGATGGTGAGGAGTGTGTGTGTGTTGGGACTGAGATGGTGAGGAGTGTGTGTGTGTGTTGGGACTGAGATGGTGTGTGTGTGTGTGTTGGGACTGAGATGGTGAGGAGTGTGTGTGTGTGTGTGGGACTGAGATGAGTGAGGAGTGTGTGTGTATTGGGACTGAGATGGTGAGGAGTGTGTGTGTATTGGGACTGAGATGGTGAGGAGTGTGTGTGTGTGTGTTGGGACTGAGATGGTGAGGAGTGTGTGTGTGTGTTGGGACTGAGATGGTGAGGAGTGTGTGTGTGTGTGGGGACTGAGATGGTGAGGAGTGTGTGTGTGTGTGTGTTGGGACTGAGATGGTGAGGAGTGTGTGTGTGTGTGGGACTGAGATGGTGAGGAGTGTGTGTGTGTGTGTGTGGGGACTGAGATGGTGAGGAGTGTGTGTGTGTGTTGGGGACTGAGATGGTGAGGAGTGTGTGTGTGTGTTGGGACTGAGATGGTGAGGAGTGTGTGTGTGTTGGGGACTGAGATGGTGAGGAGTGTGTGTGTGTGTGTGTGTGGGACTGAGATGGTGAGGAGTGTGTGTGTGTGTTGGGACTGAGATGGTGAGGAGTGTGTGTGTGTGTTGGGACTGAGATGGTGAGGAGTGTGTGTGTGTGTTGGGACTGAGATGGTGAGGAGTGTGTGTGTTGTGGGGACTGGGATGGTGAGGGTGTGTGTGTGTGTGGGGACTGAGATGGTGAGAAGTGTGTGTGTTGGGACTGAGATGGTGAGGAGTGTGTTGGGACAGATGGTGAGGAGTGTGTGTGTGTTGGGACTGAGATGGTGAGGAGTGTGTGTGTGTTGGGACTGAGATGGTGAGGAGTGTGTGTGTGTGTTGGGACTGAGATGGTGAGGAGTGTGTGTGTGTGTTGGGACTGAGATGGTGAGGAGTGTGTGTGTGTGTGGGGACTGAGATGGTGAGGAGTGTGTGTGTGTGTGGGGACTGAGATGGTGAGGAGTGTGTGTGTGTGTGGGGACTGAGATGGTGAGGAGTGTGTGTGTTGGGACTGAGATGGTGAGGAGTGTGTGTGTGTGTTGGGACTGAGATGGTGAGGAGTGTGTGTGTGTGTTGGGACTGAGATGGTGAGGTATGTGTGTGTGTGTGTTGGGACTGAGATGGTGAGGAGTGTGTGTGTGCTGGGACTGAGATGGTGAGAGTGTGTGTGTGTTGGGACTGAGATGGTGAGTGTGTGTGTGTGTGTTGGGACTGAGATGGTGAGGAGTGTGTGTGTGTGTTGGGACTGAGATGGTGAGGAGTGTGTTGGGACAGATGGTGAGGAGGGTGTGTGTGTGTGGGGACTGAGATGGTGAGGAGGGTGTGTGTGTTGGGACTGAGATGGTGAGGAGGGTGTGTGTGTTGGGACTGAGATGGTGAGGAGTATGTGTGTGTTGGGACTGAGATGGTGAGGAGGGTGTGTGTGTTGGGACTGAGATGGTGAGGAGTGTGTGTGTGTTGGGACTGAGATGGTGAGGTGTGTGTGTGTGTTGGGACTGAGATGGTGAGGTGTGTGTGTGTGTTGGGACTGAGATGGTGAGGTGTGTGTGTGTGTGTTGGGACTGAGATGGTGAGGAGTGCGTGTGTGTTGGGACTGAGATGGTGAGGAGTGTGTGTGTTGGGACTGAGATGGTGAGGAGTGTGTGTGTGTTGGGACTGAGATGGTGAGGAGTGTGTGTGTGTTGGGACTGAGATGGTGAGGAGTGTGTTGGGACAGATGGTGAGGAGTGTGTGTGTGTTGGGACTGAGATGGTGAGGAGTGTGTGTGTGTGTTGGGACTGAGATGGTGAGGAGTGTGTGTGTGTGTTGGGACTGAGATGGTGAGGAGTGTGTGTGTGTGTTGGGACTGAGATGGTGAGGAGTGTGTGTGTGTGTGTTGGGACTGAGATGGTGAGGTGTGTGTGTGTGTTGGGACTGAGATGGTGAGGTGTGTGTGTGTGTTGGGACTGAGATGGTGAGGAGTGCGTGTGTGTTGGGACTGAGATGGTGAGGAGTGTGTGTGTTGGGACTGAGATGGTGAGGAGTGTGTGTGTGTTGGGACTGAGATGGTGAGGAGTGTGTGTGTGTTGGGACTGAGATGGTGAGGAGTGTGTTGGGACAGATGGTGAGGAGTGTGTGTGTGTTGGGACTGAGATGGTGAGGAGTGTGTGTGTGTGTTGGGACTGAGATGGTGAGGAGTGTGTGTGTGTGTGTTGGGACTGAGATGGTGAGGAGTGTGTGTGTGTGTTGGGACTGAGATGGTGAGGTGTGTGTGTGTGTTGGGACTGAGATGGTGAGGTGTGTGTGTGTGTTGGGACTGAGATGGTGAGGAGTGTGTGTTGGGACTGAGATGGTGAGGTGTGTGTGTGTGTGTTGGGACTGAGATGGTGAGGAGTGTGTTGGGACAGATGGTGAGGAGTGTGTGTGTGTTAGGACTGAGATGGTGAGGAGTGTGTGTGTTGGGACTGAGATGGTGAGGAGTGTGTGTGTTGGGACTGAGATGGTGAGGAGTGTGTGTGTGTTGGGACTGAGATGGTGAGGAGTGTGTGTGTGTTGGGACTGAGATGGTGAGGAGTGTGTGTGTGTTGGGACTGAGATGGTGAGGAGTGTGTGTGTGTTGGGACTGAGATGGTGAGGAGTGTGTGTGTGTTGGGACTGAGATGGTGAGGAGTGTGTGTGTGTTGGGACTGAGATGGTGAGGAGTGTGTGTGTGTTGGGACTGAGATGGTGAGGAGTGTGTGTGTGTGTGTTGGGACTGAGATGGTGAGGAGTGTGTGTGTGTGTGTGTGTTGGGACTGAGATGGTGAGGTGTGTGTGTGTGTGTGTGTGTGTGTTGGGACTGAGATGGTGAGGAGTGTGTGTGTGTGTGTTGGGACTGAGATGGTGAGGAGTGTGTGTGTGTGTGTTGGGACTGAGATGGTGAGGAGTGTGTGTGTGTGTTGGGACTGAGATGGTGAGGAGTGTGTGTGTGTTGGGACTGAGATGGTGAGGAGTGTGTGTGTGTGTGTTGGGACTGAGATGGTGAGGAGTGTGTGTGTGTGTGTGTGTTGGGACTGAGATGGTGAGGAGTGTGTGTTGGGACTGAGATGGTGAGGATGGTGTGTGTGTGTGTTGGGACTGAGATGGTGAGGAGTGTGTGTGTGTTGGGACTGAGATGGTGAGGAGGTGTGTGTGTTGGGACTGAGATGGTGAGGAGTGTGTGTGTGTGGGACTGAGATGGTGAGGAGGTGTGTGTGCTGGGACTGAGATGGTGAGGAGTGTGTGTGTGTTGGGACTGAGATGGTGAGGAGTGTGTGTGTGTTGGGACTGAGATGGTGAGGAGGGTGTGTGTGTGTTGGGACTGAGATGGTGAGGAGTGTGTGTGTGTGTTGGGACTGAGATGGTGAGGAGTGTGTGTGTGTGTGTTGGGACTGAGATGGTGAGTGTGTGTGTGTTGGGACTGAGATGGTGAGGAGTGTGTGTGTGTGTTGGGACTGAGATGGTGAGGAGTGTGTGTGTGTGTGTTGGGACTGAGATGGTGAGGTAGTGTGTGTGTGTTGGGACTGAGATGGTGAGGAGTGTGTGTGTGCTGGGACTGAGATGGTGAGGAGTGTGTGTGTGTTGGGACTGAGATGGTGAGGTGTGTGTGTGTGTTGGGACTGAGATGGTGAGGAGTGTGTGTGTGTGTTGGGACTGAGATGGTGAGGAGTGTGTTGGGACAGATGGTGAGGAGGGTGTGTGTGTGTGGGGACTGAGATGGTGAGGAGGTGTGTGTGTTGGGACTGAGATGGTGAGGAGTGTGTGTGTGTTGGGACTGAGATGGTGAGGAGTATGTGTGTGTTGGGACTGAGATGGTGAGGAGGGTGTGTGTGTTGGGACTGAGATGGTGAGGAGTGTGTGTGTGTTGGGACTGAGATGGTGAGGTGTGTGTGTGTGTTGGGACTGAGATGGTGAGGTGTGTGTGTGTGTGTTGGGACTGAGATGGTGAGGAGTGTGTGTGTGTTGGGACTGAGATGGTGAGGAGCGTGTGTGTTGGGACTGAGATGGTGAGGAGTGTGTGTGTGTTGGGACTGAGATGGTGAGGAGTGTGTTGGGACAGATGGTGAGGAGTGTGTGTGTGTTGGGACTGAGATGGTGAGGAGTGTGTGTGTGTGTTGGGACTGAGATGGTGAGGAGTGTGTGTGTGTGTTGGGACTGAGATGGTGAGGAGTGTGTGTGTGTTGGGACTGAGATGGTGAGGTGTGTGTGTGTGTGTTGGGACTGAGATGGTGAGGTGTGTGTGTGTGTTGGGACTGAGATGGTGAGGTGTGTGTGTGTGTTGGGACTGAGATGGTGAGGTGTGTGTGTGTTGGGACTGAGATGGTGAGGAGTGCGTGTGTGTTGGGACTGAGATGGTGAGGAGTGTGTGTGTTGGGACTGAGATGGTGAGGAGTGTGTGTGTGTTGGGACTGAGATGGTTAGGAGTGTGTGTGTGTTGGGACTGAGATGGTGAGGAGTGTGTTGGGACAGATGGTGAGGAGTGTGTGTGTGTTGGGACTGAGATGGTGAGGAGTGTGTGTGTGTGTTGGGACTGAGATGGTGAGGAGGTGTGTGTGTGTGTGTTGGGACTGAGATGGTGAGGAGTGTGTGTGTGTGTTGGGACTGAGATGGTGAGGTGTGTGTGTGTGTTGGGACTGAGATGGTGAGGTGTGTGTGTGTGTTGGGACTGAGATGGTGAGGAGTGTGTGTTGGGACTGAGATGGTGAGGAGTGTGTGTGTGTGTTGGGACTGAGATGGTGAGGAGTGTGTGTGTGTGTTGGGACAGATGGTGAGGAGTGTGTGTGTGTTGGGACTGAGATGGTGAGGAGTGTGTGTGTGTTGGGACTGAGATGGTGAGGTGTGTGTGTGTTGGGACTGAGATGGTGAGGAGTGTGTGTGTGTTGGGACTGAGATGGTGAGGAGTGTGTGTGTGTTGGGACTGAGATGGTGAGGAGTGTGTGTGTGTTGGGACTGAGATGGTGAGGAGTGTGTGTGTGTTGGGACTGAGATGGTGAGGAGTGTGTGTGTGTTGGGACTGAGATGGTGAGGAGTGTGTGTGTGTGTGTTGGGACTGAGATGGTGAGGAGTGTGTGTGTGTGTGTGTTGGGACTGAGATGGTGAGGAGTGTGTGTGTGTGTGTGTGTTGGGACTGAGATGGTGAGGAGTGTGTGTGTGTGTGTGTGTTGGGACTGAGATGGTGAGGAGTGTGTGTGTGTGTGTGGACTGAGATGGTGAGGAGTGTGTGTGTGTGTGTGTTGGGACTGAGATGGTGAGGAGTGTGTGTGTGTGTTGGGACTGAGATGGTGAGGAGTGTGTGTGTGTGTTGGGACTGAGATGGTGAGGTGTGTGTGTGTGTGTGTGTGTGTTGGGACTGAGATGGTGAGGAGTGTGTGTGTGTGTGTGTTGGGACTGAGATGGTGAGGAGTGTGTGTGTGTGTGTGTGTTGGGACTGAGATGGTGAGGAGTGTGTGTGTGTTGGGACTGAGATGGTGAGGAGTGTGTGTGTGTGTTGGGACTGAGATGGTGAGGAGTGTGTGTGTGTGTTGGGACTGAGATGGTGAGGAGGGTGTGTGTGTTGGGACTGAGATGGTGAGGAGTGTGTGTGTGTTGGGACTGAGATGGTGAGGAGGGTGTGTGTGCTGGGACTGAGATGGTGAGGAGTGTGTGTGTGTGTTGGGACTGAGATGGTGAGGAGTGTGTGTGTGTTGGGACTGAGATGGTGAGGAGGGTGTGTGTGCTGGGACTGAGATGGTGAGGAGTGTGTGTGTGTTGGGACTGAGATGGTGAGGTGTGTGTGTGTGTGTTGGGACTGAGATGGTGAGGAGTGTGTGTGTGTTGGGACTGAGATGGTGAGGAGTGTGTGTGTGTTGGGACTGGACTGGCTGAAGGGACTCAGAGGCAGTGTGGGATATAGAGACAAAGACTGAGTGGGACTCATTCAATCAATGTAATAATATAAGTATCTTTATTGATGTGGAAATTGTAAGAACTTACATGGACAACTCTAACACACATACACACTCTCTCTCTTTCTCACTAACTCTCTCTATCTATCCCTCTCTCTCTATGTATCCCTCTCTCTGTCTCCATGTATCTCTCTCTCTATGTATCTCCCTCTCTCTGTCTGTATCCCTCACTCGGTCTCTATGTATCCCTCTCTCTCTCTATGTATCTCTCTCTCTATGTATCTCTCTCTCTGTCTCTATGTATCTCTCTCTCTATGTATCTCTCTCTCTATGTATCTCTCTCTCTATGTATCTCCCTCTCTCTGTCTGTATCCCTCTCTCTGTCTCTATGTATCCCTCTCTCTGTCTCTATGTATCTCTCTCTCTGTCTCTATGTATCCCTCTCTCTCTCTCTATGTATCTCTCTCTCTCTGTCTCTCTCTCTCTATGTATCTCTCTCTCTATGTATCTCTCTCTGTCTCTATGTATCTCTCTCTCTGTCTCTATGTATCTCTCTCTCTGTCTCTATGTATCTCTCTCTCTCTATGTATCTCTCTCTCTGTCTATGTATCTCTCTCTCTATGTATCTCTCTCTATGTATCTCTCTGTCTCTCTGTCTCTCTCTCTCTGTCTCTATGTATCTCTCTCTCTGTCTCTATGTATCTCTCTCTCTCTCTCTATGTATCTCTCTCTCTGTCTCTATGTATCTCTCTCTCTATGTATCTCTCTCTCTGTTTCTGTATCTCTCTCTCTCTGTCTCTATGTATCTCTCTCTCTGTCTCTATGTATCTCCCTCTCTCTGTCTCTATGTATCTCTCTGCCTCCTCTCTCCCTCTCTACAGACAGCAGAGTGGCGTTCCAGGGCGAAGTGTTTTGACGTGATGTGTGTTGCTGTGTTTACCATGTTTAACCGCCTGTCCAACGCCCCCAACCGGAGCATCCTCTACGACCTCTACAACTACATCTGTGACATCAAGAGTGGTGTCACCCTGGCCCGCGCCTACGTCAAACAATTGGGTACAACAGGGGGGGGGGGTGCGCGTGTGAGACGCATGAGGCGGCGCCGCCAAACAATTAAGTACAACGGGTGAGGGGGGAGACCCATGTAGGTCAGAATGTTGTTGTGTAGGTCGGTGCGTTGTTGTGTAGGTCGGTGTTGTTGTGTAGGTCGGTGCGTTGTTGTGTAGGTCGGTGCGTTGTTGTGTAGGTCGGTGCGTTGTTGTGTAGGTCAGTATGTTGTTGTGTAGGTTAGTATGTTGTTGTGTAGGTCGGTGCGTTGTTGTGTAGGTCAGAATGTTGTTGTGTAGGTCAGTATGTTGTTGTGTAGGTCAGTATGTTGTTGTGTAGGTCAGTATGTTGTTGTGTAGGTCGGTGCGTTGTTGTGTAGGTCAGTATGTTGTGTAGGTCAGAATGTTGTTGTGTAGGTCAGAATGTTGTTGTGTAGGTCAGTATGTTGTTGTTGTGTAGGTCGGTGCGTTGTTGTGCAGGTCGGTGCGTTGTTGTGTAGGTCAGTATGTTGTTGTGCAGGTCAGAATGTTGTGTAGGTCAGTATGTTGTTGTCAGGTCAGAATGTTGTGTAGGTCGGTATGTTGTTGTGTAGGTCGGTGCGTTGTTGTGTAGGTCGGTGCGTTGTTTGTAGGTCGGTATGTTGTTGTGTATGTACGTTGTTGTAGGTCAGTATGTTGTTGTGTAGGTCGGTCGTTGTTGTGTAGGTCGGTGCGTTGTTGTGTAGGTCAGTATGTTGTTGTATAGGTCAGTATGTTGTTGTGTAGGTCAGAATGTTGTTGTGTAGGTCAGAATGTTGTTGTGTAGGTCAGTATGTTGTTGTTGTGTAGGTCGGTGCGTTGTTGTGTTGGTCAGTATGTTGTTGTGTAGGTCGGTGCGTTGTTGTGTAGGTCAGTATGTTGTTGTGTAGGTCAGTATGTTGTTGTGTAGGTCAGTATGTTGTTGTGTAGGTCAGTATGTTGGTGTGTAGGTCGGTGCATTGTTGTGTAGGTCAGTATGTTGTGTAGGTCAGAATGTTGTTGTGTAGGTCAGAATGTTGTTGTGTAGGTCAGAATGTTGTTGTGTAGGTCAGAATGTTGTTGTGTAGGTCAGTATGTTGTTGTGTAGGTCAGTGCGTTGTTTGTGTAGGTCAGTATGTTGTTGTGTAGGTCGGTGCGTTGTTGTGTAGGTCAGTATGTTGTTGTGTAGGTCAGAATGTTGTTGTGTAGGTCAGTATGTTGGTGTGTAGGTCGGTGCATTGTTGTGTAGGTCAGTATGTTGTGTAGGTCAGAATGTTGTTGTGTAGGTCAGAATGTTGTTGTGTAGGTCAGTATGTTGTTGTGTAGGTCGGTGCGTTGTTGTGTAGGTCAGAATGTTGTTGTGTAGGTCAGAATGTTGTTGTGTAGGTCAGTATGTTGTTGTGTAGGTCGGTGCGTTGTTGTGTAGGTCAGTATGTTGTGTAGGTCAGAATGTTGTTGTGTAGGTCAGAATGTTGTTGTGTAGGTCGGTGCGTTGTTGTGTAGGTCAGTATGTTGTTGTGTAGGTCAGTATGTTGTTGTGTAGGTCAGTATGTTGTTGTGTAGGTCGGTATGTTGTTGTGTAGGTCGGTGCGTTGTTGTGTAGGTCAGTATGTTGTGTAGGTCAGAATGTTGTTGTGTAGGTCGGTGCGTTGTTGTGTAGGTCGGTATGTTGTTGTGTAGGTCGTCAGTACGTTGTTGTATAGGTCAGTGCGTTGTTGTGTAGGTCAGAATGTTGTTGTGTAGGTCAGTATGTTGTTGTGTAGGTCAGTATGTTGTTGTGTAGGTCAGTATGTTGTTGTTGTGTAGGTCAGTGCGTTGTTGTGTAGGTCAGTATGTTGTTGTGTAGGTCAGTATGTTGTTGTGTAGGTCGGTGCGTTGTTGTGTAGGTCAGTGTTGTTGTGTAGGTCAGAATGTTGTTGTGTAGGTCGGTGCGTTGTTGTGTAGGTCAGTATGTTGTGTAGGTCAGAATGTTGTTGTGTAGGTCAGCATGTTGTTGTGTAGGTCAGTATGTTGTTGTTGTGTAGGTCAGTATGTTGTTGTGTAGGTCAGTATGTTGTTGTGTAGGTCAGCGTTGTTGTGTAGGTCGGTGCGTTGTTGTGTAGGTCAGTATGTTGTGTAGGTCAGAATGTTGTTGTGTAGGTCAGTGCGTTGTTGTGTAGGTCAGTATGTTGTGTAGGTCAGAATGTTGTTGTGTAGGTCAGTATGTTGTTGTGTAGGTCAGTAGGTCAGTTGTTGTGTAGGTCAGAATGTTGTTGTGTAGGTCAGAATGTTGTGTAGGTCAGTATGTTGTTGTGTAGGTCAGTATGTTGTTGTTGTGTAGGTCGGTGCGTTGTTGTGTAGGTCAGTATGTTGTTGTGTAGGTCAGTATGTTGTTGTGTAGGTCGGTGCGTTGTTGTGTAGGTCAGTATGTTGTTGTGTAGGTCAGTATGTTGTTGTGTAGGTCAGTATGTTGTTGTGTAGGTCAGTGCGTTGTTTGCAGGTCAGAATGTTGTTGTAGGTCAGTATGTTGTTGTGTAGGTCAGTGCGTTGTTGTGTAGGTCAGTATGTTGTTGTGTAGGTCAGTATGTTGTTGTGTAGGTCAGTGCGTTGTTGTGTAGGTCAGTGCGTTGTTGTGTAGGTCAGTATGTTGTTGTGTAGGTCAGTGCGTTGTTGTATAGGTCAGTGCGTTGTTGTGTAGGTCAGTGCGTTGTTGTGTAGGTCAGTATGTTGTTTGTAGGTCAGTATGTTGTTGTGTAGGTCAGTGCGTTGTTGTGTAGGTCAGTGCGTTGTTGTGTAGGTCGGTGCGTTGTTGTGTAGGTCAGTGCGTTGTTGTGTAGGTCAGTATGTTGTTGTGTAGGTCAGTATGTTGTTGTGTAGGTCATGTTGTTGTTGTGTAGGTCGGTGCGTTGTTGTGTAGGTCAGTATGTTGTTGTGTAGGTCAGTATGTTGTTGTGTAGGTCAGTATGTTGTTGTGTAGGTCAGTGCGTTGTTGTGTAGGTCAGTATGTTGTTGTGTAGGTCAGTATGTTGTTGTGTAGGTCGGTGCGTTGTGTAGGTCAGAATGTTGTTGTGTAGGTCAGTATGTTGTTGTGTAGGTCAGTATGTTGTGTAGGTCAGTATGTTGTTGTGTAGGTCAGTATGTTGTTGTGTAGGTCGGTGCGTTGTTGTGTAGGTCAGTGCGTTGTTGTGTAGGTCAGTGCGTTGTTGTGTAGGTCGGTGCGTTGTTGTGTAGGTCAGTATGTTGTTGTGTAGGTCAGTATGTTGTTGTGTAGGTCAGTATGTTGTTGTGTAGGTCAGTATGTTGTTGTGTAGGTCGGCGTTGTGTAGGTCAGAATGTTGTTGTGTAGGTCAGTATGTTGTTGTGTAGGTCAGTATGTTTGTGTAGGTCGGTGCGTTGTTGTGTAGGTCAGTATGTTGTTGTGTAGGTCGGTGTGTTGTTGTGTAGGTGCGTTGTTGTGTAGGTCGGTGCGTTGTTGTGTAGGTCGGTGCGTTGTTGTGTAGGTCAGTTGTTGTGTAGGTCAGTATGTTGTTGTTGTGTAGGTCGGTGCGTTGTTGTGTAGGTCAGTATGTTGTTGTGTAGGTCGGTATGTTGTTGTGTAGGTCGGTATGTTGTTGTGTAGGTCGGTATGTTGTTGTGTAGGTCGGTGCGTTGTTGTGCAGGTCGGTGCGTTGTTTTGCAGGTCAGAATGTTGTTGTAGGTTGTGTAGGTCGGTGCGTTGTTGTGTAGGTCAGTATGTTGTTGTGTAGGTCGGTGCGTTGTTGTGTAGGTCGGTGCGTTGTTGTGTAGGTCAGTATGTTGTTGTGTAGGTCGGTGCGTTGTTGTGTAGGTCGGTGCGTTGTTGTGTAGGTCAGAATGTTGTGTCGGTATGTTGTTGTGTAGGTCGGTATGTTGTGTAGGTCGGTATGTTGTGTAGGTCGGTATGTTGTTGTGTAGGTCAGTATGTTGTGTAGGTCGGTGCGTTGTTGTGTAGGTCGGTGCGTTGTTGTGTAGGTCGGTGCGTTGTTGTGTAGGTCGGTGCGTTGTTGTGTAGGTCGGTGCATTGTTGTGTAGGTCGGTGCGTTGTTGTGTAGGTCAGAATGTTGTTGTGTAGGTCAGTATGTTGTTGTGTAGGTCAGTATGTTGTGTAGGTGTGCGTTGTTGTGTAGGTCAGTATGTTGTATCAGTTGTTGTGTAGGTCAGAATGTTGTGTAGGTCAGAATGTTGTTGTGTAGGTCAGAATGTTGTTGTTGTGTAGGTCGGTGCGTTGTTGTGCAGGTCGGTGCGTTGTTGTGTAGGTCAGTATGTTGTTGTGCAGGTCAGAATGTTGTGTAGGTCAGTATGTTGTTGTGCAGGTCAGAATGTTGTGTAGGTCGGTATGTTGTTGTGTAGGTCGGTGCGTTGTTGTGTAGGTCGGTGCGTTGTTGTGTAGGTCGGTATGTTGTTGTGTAGTCGTCAGTGCGTTGTTGTGTAGGTCAGTATGTTGTTGTGTAGGTCGGTGCGTTGTTGTGTAGGTCGGTGCGTTGTTGTGTAGGTCAGTATGTTGTTGTATAGGTCAGTATGTTGTTGTGTAGGTCAGTATGTTGTTGTGTAGGTCGGTGCGTTGTTGTGTAGGTCAGTATGTTGTTGTGTAGGTCAGTATGTTGTTGTGTAGGTCGGTGCGTTGTTGTGTAGGTCAGTATGTTGTTGTGTAGGTCGGTATGTTGTTGTGTAGGTCGGTATGTTGTTGTGTAGGTCGGTATGTTGTTGTGTAGGTCGGTATGTTGTTGTGTAGGTCGGTGCGTTGTTGTGCAGGTCGGTGCGTTGTTTGCAGGTCAGAATGTTGTTGTTGTGTAGGTCGGTGCGTTGTTGTGTAGTCAGTATGTTGTTGTGTAGGTCGGTGCGTTGTTGTGTAGGTCGGTGCGTTGTTGTGTAGGTCGGTGCGTTGTTGTGTAGGTCAGTATGTTGTTGTGTAGGTCGGTGCGTTGTTGTGTGTCAGAATGTTGTGTAGGTCGGTATGTTGTTGTGTAGGTCGGTATGTTGTGTATCGGTTGTTGTGTAGGTCGGTATGTTGTTGTGTAGGTCAGTATGTTGTTGTGTAGGTCAGAATGTTGTGTAGGTCGGTTGTTGTTGTGTAGGTCGGTGCGTTGTTGTGTAGGTCGGTGCGTTGTTGTGTAGGTCGGTGCGTTGTTGTGTAGGTCGGTGCATTGTTGTGTAGGTCGGTGCGTTGTTGTGTAGGTCAGAATGTTGTTGTGTAGGTCAGTATGTTGTTGTGTAGGTCAGTATGTTGTGTAGGTCGGTGCATTGTTGTGTAGGTCAGTATGTTGTGTAGGTCAGAATGTTGTTGTGTAGGTCAGAATGTTGTGTAGGTCAGAATGTTGTTGTGTAGGTCAGAATGTTGTTGTTGTGTAGGTCGGTGCGTTGTTGTGCAGGTCGGTGCGTTGTTGTGTAGGTCAGTATGTTGTTGTGCAGGTCAGAATGTTGTGTAGGTCAGTATGTTGTTGTGCAGGTCAGAATGTTGTGTAGGTCGGTATGTTGTTGTGTAGGTCGGTGCGTTGTTGTGTAGGTCGGTGCGTTGTTGTGTAGGTCGGTATGTTGTTGTGTAGGTCGTCAGTACGTTGTTGTAGGTCAGTATGTTGTTGTGTAGGTCGGTGCGTTGTTGTGTAGGTCGGTGCGTTGTTGTGTAGGTCAGTATGTTGTTGTATAGGTCAGTATGTTGTTGTGTAGGTCAGTATGTTGTTGTGTAGGTCGGTGCGTTGTTGTGTAGGTCGGTGCGTTGTTGTGTAGGTCGGTGCGTTGTTGTGTAGGTCAGTATGTTGTTGTATAGGTCAGTATGTTGTTGTGTAGGTCAGAATGTTGTTGTGTAGGTCAGAATGTTGTTGTGTAGGTCAGTATGTTGTTGTTGTGTAGGTCAGTGCGTTGTTGTGTAGGTCGGTGCGTTGTTGTGTAGGTCAGTATGTTGTGTAGGTCAGTATGTTGTTGTGTAGGTCAGTATGTTGTTGTGTAGGTCAGTATGTTGTTGTGTAGGTCAGTTGTTGGTGTGTAGGTCGGTGCATTGTTGTGTAGGTCAGTTGTTGTGTAGGTCAGAATGTTGTTGTGTAGGTCAGAATGTTGTTGTGTAGGTCAGAATGTTGTTGTGTAGGTCAGTATGTTGTTGTGTAGGTCGGTGCGTTGTTGTGTAGGGTCAGTATGTTGTGTAGGTCAGAATGTTGTTGTAGGTCAGAATGTTGTTGTGTAGGTTGTTGTGTAGGTCAGTATGTTGTTGTGTAGGTCAGTATGTTGTTGTTGTGTAGGTCGGTGCGTTGTTGTGTAGGTCGGTATGTTGTTGGTGCGTTGTTGTTGTGTAGGTCGGTGCGTTGTTGTGCAGGTCGGTATGTTGTTGTGTGTCGGTATGTTGTTGTGTAGGTCGGTGCGTTGTTGTGCAGGTCGGTGCGTTGTTTTGCAGGTCAGAATGTTGTTGTGTAGGTCGGTATGTTGTTGTTGTGTAGGTCGGTATGTTGTTGTGTAGGTCAGTATGTTGTTGTGCAGGTCAGAATGTTGTGTAGGTCGGTATGTTGTTGTGTAGGTCGGTGCGTTGTTGTGTAGGTCGGTATGTTGTTGTGTAGGTCGTCAGTACGTTGTTGTATAGGTCAGTGCGTTGTTGTGCAGGTCGGTGCGTTGTTTTGCAGGTCAGAATGTTGTTGTAGGTCAGTATGTTGTTGTGTAGGTCAGTATGTTGTTGTTGTGTAGGTCAGTATGTTGTTGTTGTGTAGGTCGGTGCGTTGTTGTGTAGGTCGGTGCGTTGTTGTGTAGGTCAGTATGTTGTTGTGTAGGTCAGTATGTTGTTGTTGTGTAGGTCAGTATGTTGTTGTTGTGTAGGTCAGTATGTTGTTGTTGTGTAGGTCGGTGCGTTGTTGTGTAGGTCGGTATGTTGTTGTGTAGGTCAGTATGTTGTTGTGTAGGTCGGTGCGTTGTTGTGTAGGTCAGAATGTTGTTGTGTAGGTCAGTATGTTGTTGTGTAGGTCGGTGCGTGTAGGTCAGAATGTTGTTGTTAGGTCAGTATGTTGTTGTGTAGGTCAGTATGTTGTGTAGGTCGGTGCGTTGTTGTGTAGGTCAGTATGTTGTTGTGTAGGTCGGTGCGTTGTTGTGTAGGTCGGTGCGTTGTTGTGTAGGTCGGTGCGTTGTTGTGTAGGTCGGTGCGTTGTTGTGTAGGTCGGTGCGTTGTTGTGTAGGTCAGTATGTTGTTGTGCAGGTCAGTATGTTGTTGTGTAGGTCAGTATGTTGTGTGTGTATGTTGTTGGTGCGGTGCGTTGTGTAGGTCAGAATGTTGTTGTGTAGGTCAGTATGTTGTTGTGTAGGTCAGTATGTTGTGTAGGTCGGTGCGTTGTTGTGTGCAGGTCGGTGCGTTGTGTAGGTCAGAATGTTGTTGTGTAGGTCAGTATGTTGTTGTGCAGGTCAGAATGTTGTGTAGGTCAGTATGTTGTTGTGCAGGTCAGAATGTTGTGTAGGTCGGTATGTTGTTGTGTAGGTCGGTGCGTTGTTGTGTAGGTCGGTGTTGTTGTTGTGTAGGTCGGTTGTTGTTGTGTAGGTCGTCAGTGCGTTGTTGTAGGTCAGTATGTTGTTGTGTAGGTCGGTGCGTTGTTGTGTAGGTCGGTGCGTTGTTGTGTAGGTCGGTGCGTTGTTGTGTAGGTCGGTGCGTTGTTGTGTAGGTCAGTATGTTGTTGTATAGGTCAGTATGTTGTTGTGTAGGTCAGAATGTTGTTGTGTAGGTCAGAATGTTGTTGTGTAGGTCAGTATGTTGTTGTGTAGGTCAGTGCGTTGTTGTGTAGGTCGGTGCGTTGTTGTGTCAGTAGGTTGGTGTCGTATGTTGTTGTGTAGGTCAGTATGTTGTTGTGTAGGTCAGTATGTTGTTGTGTAGGTCAGTATGTTGGTGTGTAGGTCGGTGCGTTGTTGTGTAGGTCAGTATGTTTGTAGGTCAGAATGTTGTTGTGTAGGTCAGAATGTTGTTGTCAGAATGTTGTTGTGTAGGTCAGTATGGTGTGTTCAGTATGTTGTTGTGTAGGTCGGTGCGTTGTTGTAGGTCAGAATGTTGTTGTGTAGGTCAGTTGTTGTGTAGGTCAGTATGTTGTTGTGTAGGTCGGTGCGTTGTTGTGTAGGGTCAGTATGTTGTGTAGGTCAGAATGTTGTTGTGTAGGTCAGAATGTTGTTTTGTAGGTCGGTGCGTTGTTGTGTAGGTCAGTATGTTGTTGTTGTGGTCGGTGCGTTGTTGTGTAGGTCAGTATGCGTTGTTAGGTCAGTATGTTGTGTAGGTCAGAATGTTGTTGTGTAGGTCGGTGCGTTGTTGTGTAGGTCGGTGCGTTGTTGTGTAGGTCAGTGCGTTGTTGTAGGTCAGTATGTTGTTGTTGTGTAGGTCGGTGCGTTGTTGTGTAGGTCGGTGCGTTGTTGTGTAGGTCGGTGCGTTGTTGTGTAGGTCAGAATGTTGTTGTGTAGGTCGGTGCGTTGTTGTGTAGGTCAGTATGTTGTGTAGGTCAGAATGTTGTTGTGTAGGTCAGCATGTTGTTGTGTAGGTCAGTATGTTGTTGTTGTGTAGGTCGGTGCGTTGTTGTGTAGGTCAGTATGTTGTTGTGTAGGTCAGTATGTTGTTGTGTAGGTCGGTGCGTTGTTGTGTAGGTCAGTATGTTGTGTAGGTCAGAATGTTGTTGTGTAGGTTGGTGCGTTGTTGTGTAGGTCAGTATGTTGTGTAGGTCAGAATGTTGTTGTGTAGGTCAGCATGTTGTTGTGTAGGTCAGTATGTTGTTGTGTAGGTCAGTATGTTGTGTAGGTCGGTGCGTTGTTGTGTAGGTCAGTATGTTGTGTAGGTCAGAATGTTGTTGTGTAGGTCAGAATGTTGTGTAGGTCAGTATGTTGTTGTGTAGGTCGGTGCGTTGTTGTGTAGGTCAGTATGTTGTGTAGGTCAGAATGTTGTTGTGTAGGTCAGAATGTTGTGTAGGTCAGTATGTTGTTGTGTAGGTCAGTGTGTTGTTGTGTAGGTCGGTGCGTTGTTGTGTAGGTCGGTGCGTTGTTCTGTAGGTCGGTATGTTGTTGTGTAGGTCGGTGCGTTGTTGTGCAGGTCGGTATGTTGTTGTGTAGGCGGTTGTTGTTGTGTAGGTCGGTGCGTTGTTGTGCAGGTCGGTGCGTTGTTTTGCAGGTCAGAATGTTGTTGTAGGTCAGTATGTTGTTGTGTAGGTCGGTGCGTTGTTGTGTAGGTCAGTATGTTGTTGTGTAGGTCGGTGCGTTGTGTAGGTCGGTATGTTGTTGTGTAGGTCGGTATGTTGTTGTGTAGGTCAGTATGTTGTTGTGCAGGTGAGAATGTTGTGTAGGTCAGTATGTTGTTGTGTAGGTCGCTGCGTTGTTGTGTAGGTCAGTATGTTGTGTAGGTCAGAATGTTGTTGTGTAGGTCAGAATGTTGTTGTGTAGGTCGGTATGTTGTTGTTGTGTAAGTCGGTATGTTGTTGTGTAGGTCAGTATGTTGTTGTGCAGGTCAGAATGTTGTGTAGGTCGGTATGTTGTTGTGTAGGTCGGTGCGTTGTTGTGTAGGTCGGTATGTTGTTGTGTAGGTCGTCAGTACGTTGTTGTATAGGTCGGTGCGTTGTTGTGTCAGAATGTTGTTGTAGGTCAGTATGTTGTTGTGTAGGTCGGTGCGTTGTTGTGTAGGTCGGTGCGTTGTTGTGTAGGTCGGTGCGTTGTTGTGTAGGTGTATGTTGTTGTGTAGGTCAGTATGTTGTTGTGTAGGTCGGTGCGTTGTTGTGTAGGTCAGAATGTTGTTGTGTAGGTCAGTATGTTGTTGTGTAGGTCAGTATGTTGTTGTGTAGGTCAGTATGTTGTTGTGTAGGTCGGTGCGTTGTGTAGGTCAGAATGTTGTTGTGTAGGTCAGTATGTTGTTGTGTAGGTCAGTATGTTGTTGTGTAGGTCGGTGCGTTGTTGTGTAGGTCGGTGCGTTGTTGTGTAGGTCGGTGCGTTGTTGTGTAGGTCAGTATGTTGTTGTGTAGGTCAGTATGTTGTTGTGTAGGTCAGTATGTTGTTGTGTAGGTGCGTTGTGTGTCAGAATGTTGTTGTGTAGGTCAGTATGTTGTTGTGTAGGTCAGTATGTTGTGTAGGTCGGTGCGTTGTTGTGTAGGTCAGTATGTTGTTGTGTAGGTCGGTGCGTTGTTGTGTAGGTCGGTGCGTTGTTGTGTAGGTCGGTGCGTTGTTGTGTAGGTCAGTATGTTGTTGTGTAGGTCAGTATGTTGTTGTGTAGTTCAGTGTTGTTGTTGTGTAGGTCGGTGCGTTGTTGTGTAGTTCAGTATGTTGTTGTGTAGGTCGGTATGTTGTTGTGTAGGTCGGTATGTTGTTGTGTAGGTCGGTGCGTTGTTGTGTAGGTCGGTATGTTGTTGTGTAGGTCGGTATGTTGTTGTGTTCGGTGCGTTGTTGTGCAGGTCGGTGCGTTGTTTTGCAGGTCAGAATGTTGTTGTAGGTCGTATGTTGTTGTTGTGTAGGTCGGTGCGTTGTTGTGTAGGTCGGTATGTTGTTGTGTAGGTCGGTGCGTTGTTGTGTAGGTCGGTGCGTTGTTGTGTAGGTCGGTGCGTTGTTGTGTAGGTCGGTGCGTTGTTGTGTAGGTCAGAATGTTGTGTGCGGTATGTTGTTGTGTAGGTCGGTATGTTGTGTGTCGGTATGTTGTGTAGGTCGGTGCGTTGTTGTGTAGGTCGGTAGGTCAGAATGTTGTGTAGGTCGGTGCGTTGTTGTGTAGGTCAGTATGTTGTTGTGTAGGTCAGAATGTTGTGTAGGTCGGTATGTTGTTGTGTAGGTCGGTATGTTGTTGTGTAGGTCGGTATGTTGTTGTGTAGGTCAGAATGTTGTGTAGGTCGGTATGTTGTTGTGTAGGTCGGTGCGTTGTTGTGTAGGTGTGCGTTGTTGTGTAGGTCAGTATGTTGTTGTGTAGGTCGGTATGTTGTTGTGTAGGTCGGTATGTTGTTGTGTAGGTCAGTATGTTGTTGTGCAGGTCAGAATGTTGTGTGCGGTATGTTGTTGTGTAGGTCGGTGCGTTGTGTAGGTCGGTGCGTTGTTGTGTAGGTCGGTATGTTGTTGTTAGGTCGTCAGTATGTTGTTGTCAGGTCGGTATGTTGTTGTGTAGGTCGGTATGTTGTTGTGTAGGTCGGTATGTTGTTGTGTAGGTCGGTATGTTGTTGTGTAGGTCGGTGCGTTGTTGTGCAGGTCGGTGCGTTGTTGTGTAGGTCGGTGCGTTGTTGTGCAGGTCAGAATGTTGTTAGGTGTATGTTGTCGGTGCGTTGTTGTGTAGGTCGGTGCGTTGTTGTGTAGGTCGGTGCGTTGTTGTGTAGGTCGGTGCGTTGTTGTGTAGGTCGGTGCGTTGTTGTGTAGGTCGTCAGTACGTTGTTGTATAGGTCGGTGCGTTGTTGTGCAGGTCGGTGCGTTGTTTTGCAGGTCAGAATGTTGTTGTAGGTCAGTATGTTGTTGTGTAGATCGGTGCGTTGTTGTGTAGGTCGGTGCGTTGTTGTGTAGGTCGGTGCGTTGTTGTGTAGGTCGGTGCGTTGTTGTGTAGGTCGGTGCGTTGTTGTGTAGGTCGGTGCGTTGTTGTGTAGGTCGGTGCCTTGTTGTGTAGGTCGGTGCGTTGTTGTGTAGGTCGGTGCGTTGTTGTGTAGGTCGGTGCGTTGTTGTGTAGGTCGGTGCGTTGTTGTGCAGGTCGGTGCGTTGTTGTGCAGGTCGGTGCGTTGTTGTGCAGGTCGGTGCGTTGTTGTTGTTGTGCAGGTCGGTGCGTTGTTGTGCAGGTCGGTGCGTTGTTGTGCAGGTCGGTGCGTTGTTGTGCAGGTCGGTGCGTTGTTGTGTAGGTCGGTGCGTTGTTGTGTAGGTCGGTGCGTTGTTGTGTAGGTCGGTGCGTTGTTGTGTAGGTCGGTGCGTTGTTGTGTAGGTCGGTGCGTTGTTGTGTAGGTCGGTGCGTTGTTGTGCAGGTCGGTGCGTTGTTGTGTAGGTCGGTGCGTTGTTGTGCAGGTCGGTGCGTTGTTGTGCAGGTCGGTGCGTTGTTTGTGCGTTGTGCAGGTCGGTGCGTTGTTGTGTAGGTCGGTGCGTTGTTGTGTAGGTCGGTGCGTTGTTGTGTAGGTCGGTGCGTTGTTGTGTAGGTCGGTGCGTTGTTGTGTAGGTCGGTGCGTTGTTGTGTAGGTCGGTGCGTTGTTGTGCAGGTCGGTGCGTTGTTGTGCAGGTCGGTGCGTTGTTGTGCAGGTCGGTGCGTTGTTTTGCAGGTCAGAATGTTGTAGGTCGGTGCGTTGTTGTGCAGGTCGGTGCGTTGTTGTGCAGGTCGGTGCGTTGTTGCAGGTCGGTGCGTTGTTGTGCAGGTCGGTGCGTTGTTTGTAGGTCGGTGCGTTGTTGTGTAGGTCGGTGCGTTGTTGTGCAGGTCGGAATGTTGTGTAGGTCGGTGCGTTGTTGTGTAGGTCGGTGCGTTGTTGTGTAGGTCGGTGCGTTGTTGTGTAGGTCGGTGCGTTGTTGTGTAGGTCGGTGCGTTGTTGTGCAGGTCGGTGCGTTGTTGTGCAGGTCGGTGCGTTGTTTTGCAGGTCAGAATGTTGTTGTAGGTCAGTATGTTGTTGTGTAGGTCGGTGCGTTGTTGTGTAGGTCGGTGCGTTGTTGTAGGTCGGTGCGTTGTGTAGGTCGGTGCGTTGTTGTGTAGGTCGGTGCGTTGTTGTGTAGGTCGGTGCGTTGTTGTGTAGGTCGGTGTTGTTGTTAGGTCGGTGCGTTGTTGTGCAGGTCGGTGCGTTGTTTGTGCAGGTCGGTGCGTTGTTGTGCAGGTCGGTGCGTTGTTGTGTCAGAATGTTGTTGTAGGTCGGTGCGTTGTTGTGCAGGTCGGTGCGTTGTTGTGCAGGTCGGTGCGTTGTTGTGCAGGTCGGTGCGTTGTTGTGTAGGTCGGTGCGTTGTTGTGCAGGTCGGTGCGTTGTTTTGCAGGTCAGAATGTTGTTGTGCGTGCGTTGTTGTGTAGGTCGGTGCGTTGTTGTGTAGGTCGGTGCGTTGTTGTGTAGGTCGGTGCGTTGTTGTGTAGGTCGGTGCGTTGTTGTGTAGGTCGGTGCGTTGTTGTGCAGGTCGGTGCGTTGTTTTGCAGGTCGGAACGTTGTTTGTAGGTCGGTGCGTTGTTGTGTAGGTCGGTGCGTTGTTGTGTAGGCGGTGCGTTGTTGTGTAGGTCGGTGCGTTGTTGTGTAGGTCGGTGCGTTGTTGTGTCGGTGAGGTCGGTGCGTTGTTGTGTAGGTCGGTGCGTTGTTGTGCAGGTCGGTGCGTTGTTGTGCAGGTCGGTGCGTTGTTTTGCAGGTCAGAATGTTGTTGTAGGTGCGTTGTTGTGTAGGTCGGTGCGTTGTTGTGTAGGTCGGTGCGTTGTCGGTGCGTTGTTGTGTAGGTCGGTGCGTTGTTGTGTAGGTCGGTGCGTTGTTGTGTAGGTCGGTGCGTTGTTGTGTAGGTCGGTGCGTTGTTGTGTAGGTCGGTGCGTTGTTGTGTAGGTCGGTGCGTTGTTGTGTAGGTCGTCAGTACGTTGTTGTATAGGTCGGTGCGTTGTTGTGCAGGTCGGTGCGTTGTTGTGCAGGTCGGTGCGTTGTTGTGCAGGTCGGTGCGTTGTTGTCAGAATGTTGTAGGTCGGTGCGTTGTTGTGTAGGTCGGTGCGTTGTTGTGTAGGTCGGTGCGTTGTTGTGTAGGTCGGTGCGTTGTTGTGTAGGTCGGTGCGTTGTTGTGTAGGTCGGTGCGTTGTTGTGTAGGGTCGGTGCGTTGTTGTGTAGGTCGGTGCGTTGTTGTATAGGTCGGTGCGTTGTTGTGCAGGTCAGAATGTTGGTAGGTCGGTGCGTTGTTGTGTAGGTCGGTGCGTTGTTGTGTAGGTCGGTGCGTTGTTGTGTAGGTCGGTGCGTTGTTGTGTAGGTCGGTGCGTTGTTGTGTAGGTCGGTGCGTTGTTGTATAGGTCGGTGCGTTGTTGTGCAGGTCGGTGCGTTGTTTTGCAGGTCAGAATGTTGTTGTAGGTCAGTATGTTGTTGTGTAGGTCGGTGCGTTGTTGTGTAGGTCGGTGCGTTGTTGTGCTGTTGTGTAGGTCGGTGCGTTGTTGTGTAGGTCGGTGCGTTGTTGTGTAGGTCGGTGCGTTGTTGTGTAGGTCGTCGGTGCGTTGTTGTATAGGTCGGTGCGTTGTTGTGCAGGTCGGTGCGTTGTTGTGTAGGTCGGTGCGTTGTTGTGTAGGTCGGTGCGTTGTTGTGTAGGTCGGTGCGTTGTTGTGTAGGTCGGTGCGTTGTTGTGTAGGTCGGTGCGTTGTTGTGTAGGTCGGTGCGTTGTTGTGCAGGTCGGTGCGTTGTTGTGCAGGTTGTTGTGTAGGTCGGTGCGTTGTTGTGTAGGTCGGTGCGTTGTTGTGTAGGTCGGTGCGTTGTTGTGTAGGTCGGTGCGTTGTTGTGTAGGTCGGTGCGTTGTTGTGTAGGTCGGTGCGTTGTTGTGCAGGTCAGTACGTTGTTGTGTAGGTCGGTGCGTTGTTGTATAGGTCGGTGCGTTGTTGTGCAGGTCGGTGCGTTGTTTTGTAGGTCGGTGCGTTGTTGTGTAGGTCGGTGCGTTGTTGTGTAGGTCGGTGCGTTGTTTTGTAGGTCAGAATGGTTGTAGGTCAGTATGTTGTTGTGTAGGTCGGTGCGTTGTTGTGCAGGTCGGTGCGTTGTTGTGTAGGTCGGTGCGTTGTTGTGTAGGTCAGTATGTTGTTGTGTAGGTCAGTATGTTGTTGTGTAGGTCAGTATGTTGTTGTGTAGGTCGGTGCGTTGTTGTGTAGGTCGGTGCGTTGTTGTGTAGGTCGGTGCGTTGTTGTGTAGGTCAGTATGTTGTTGTGTAGGTCAGTATGTTGTTGTGTAGGTCGGTGCGTTGTTGTGCAGGTCGGTGCGTTGTTTGTGTCAGTTGTTGTGTAGGTCAGTATGTTGTTGTGTAGGTCAGGTGTTGTTGTAGGTCAGGTCGGTGCGTTGTTGTGTAGGTCGGTGCGTTGTTGTGTAGGTCGGTGCGTTGTTGTGTAGGTCGGTGCGTTGTTGTGTAGGTCGGTGCGTTGTTGTGTAGGTCAGTGCGTTGTTGTGTAGGTCGGTGCGTTGTTGTGTAGGTCGGTGCGTTGTTGTGTAGGTCGGTGCGTTGTTGTAGGTCGTTGTTGTGCAGGTCAGTATGTTGTTGTGTAGGTCGGTATGTTGTTGTGTAGGTCGGTGCGTTGTTGTGTAGGTCGGTGCGTCGGTGTTGTTAGGTCGGTGCGTTGTTGTGTAGGTCGGTGCGTTGTTGTGTAGGTCGGTGCGTTGTTTGTAGGTCAGGTTGTTGTGCAGTATGTTGTTGTGTAGGTCGGTATGTTGTTGTGTAGGTCGGTGCGTTGTTTGTAGGTCGGTATGTTGTTGTGTAGGTCGGTGCGTTGTTGTGTAGGTCGGTGCGTTGTTGTGTAGGTCGGTGCGTTGTTGTGTAGGTCGGTGC
Organism: Oncorhynchus tshawytscha; assembly: GCF_018296145.1. NCBI lineage: Eukaryota > Metazoa > Chordata > Actinopteri > Salmoniformes > Salmonidae > Oncorhynchus > Oncorhynchus tshawytscha. Next base: position 61,004 of record NW_024609799.1, read on the forward strand.
GTTGTTGTGTAGGTCGGTGCGTTGTTGTGCAGGTCGGTGCGTTGTTTTGCAGGTCAGAATGTTGTTGTGTAGGTCGGTGCGTTGTTGTGTAGGTCGGTGCGTTGTTGTGTAGGTCGGTGCGTTGTTGTGTAGGTCGGTGCGTTGTTGTGTAGGTCGGTGCGTTGTTGTGTAGGTCGGTGCGTTGTTGTGTAGGTCAGTGCGTTGTTGTGTAGGTCGGTATGTTGTTGTGTAGGTCGGTGTTGTGTAGGTTGTATGTTGTGTAGGTGCGGTTGTTGTTGTGCAGGTCAGTATGTTGTTGTTGTGTTGTGTAGGTCGGTGCGTTGTTGTGTAGGTCAGTATGTTGTTGTGTAGGTCAGAATGTTGGTTGTTGTTGTTGTGTAGGTCGGTGCGTTGTTGTGTAGGTCGGTATGTTGTTGTGTAGGTCAGAATGTTGTGTAGGTCGGTGCGTTGTTGTGTAGGTCGGTGCGTTGTTGTGTAGGTCGGTGCGTTGTTGTGTAGGTCAGTGCGTTGTTGTGTAGGTCGGTGCGTTGTTGTGTAGGTCGGTATGTTGTTGTTGTGTAGGTCGGTCAGAATGTTGTGTGTAGGTCGGTGCGTTGTTGTGTAGGTCGGTGCGTTGTTGTGTAGGTCGGTGCGTTGTTGTGTAGGTCGGTGCGTTGTTGTGCAGGTCGGTATGTTGTTGTGTGTTGTGCAGGTCGGTGCGTTGTTGTGTAGGTCGGTATGTTGTTGTGTAGGTCGGTATGTTGTTGTGTAGGTCGGTTGTTGTTGTGTAGGTCGGTGCGTTGTTGTGCAGGTCGGTGCGTTGTTGGTAGGTCAGTATGTTGTTGTGCAGGTCAGAATGTTGTGTAGGTCGGTGCGGTGTGTTGTTGTGTAGGTCGGTGCGTTGTTGTGTAGGTCGGTGCGTTGTTGTGTAGGTCGGTGCGTTGTTGTGTAGGTCGTCAGTACGTTGTTGTATAGGTCGGTGCGTTGTTGTGCAGGTCGGTGCGTTGTTTTGCAGGTCAGAATGTTGTTGTAGGTCAGTATGTTGTTGTGTAGATCGGTGCGTTGTTGTGTAGGTCGGTGCGTTGTTGTGTAGGTCGGTGCGTTGTTGTGTAGGTCGGTGCGTTGTTGTGTAGGTCGGTGCGTTGTTGTGTAGGTCGGTGCGTTGTTGTGTAGGTCGGTGCCTTGTTGTGTAGGTCGGTGCCTTGTTGTGTAGGTCGGTGCGTTGTTGTGTAGGTCGGTGCGTTGTTGTGTAGGTCGGTGCGTTGTTGTGCAGGTCGGTGCGTTGTTGTGCAGGTCGGTGCGTTGTTGTGCAGGTCGGTGCGTTGTTGTAGGTCGGTGCAGGTCGGTGCGTTGTTGTGTAGGTCGGTGCGTTGTTGTATAGGTCGGTGCGTTGTTGTGCAGGTCGGTGCGTTGTTGTGCAGGTCGGTGCGTTGTTGTGCAGGTCGGTGCGTTGTTTTGTTGTTGTAGGTCGGTGCGTTGTTGTGCAGGTCGGTGCGTTGTTGTGCAGGTCGGTGCGTTGTTGTGCAGGTCGGTGCGTTGTTGTGTAGGTCGGTGCGTTGTTGTGCAGGTCGGTGCGTTGTTTTGCAGGTCAGAATGTTGTTGTAGGTCGGTACGTTGTTGTGTAGGTCGGTGCGTTGTTGTGTAGGTCGGTGCGTTGTTGTGTAGGTCGGTGCGTTGTTGTGTAGGTTATGTTGTTGTGTAGGTCGGTGCGTTGTTGTGCAGGTCGGTGCGTTGTTTGCAGGTCAGAACATTGTTGTAGGTCGGTGCGTTGTTGTGTAGGTCGGTGCGTTGTTGTGTAGGTCGGTGCGTTGTTGTGTAGGTCGGTGCGTTGTTGTGTAGGTCGGTGCGTTGTTGTGTAGGTCGGTGCGTTGTTGTGTAGGTCGGTGCGTTGTTGTGCAGGTCGGTGCGTTGTTGTGCAGGTCGGTGCGTTGTTGTGCAGGTCGGTGCGTTGTTTTGCAGGTCAGAATGTTGTTGTAGGTCGGTGCGTTGTTGTGTAGGTCGGTGCGTTGTTGTGTAGGTCGGTGCGTTGTTGTGTAGGTCGGTGCGTTGTTGTGTAGGTCGGTGCGTTGTTGTGTAGGTCGGTGCGTTGTTGTGTAGGTCGGTGCGTTGTTGTGTAGGTCGGTGCGTTGTTGTGTAGGTCGGTGCGTTGTTGTGTAGGTCGGTGCGTTGTTGTGTAGGTCGTCAGTACGTTGTTGTATAGGTCGGTGCGTTGTTGTGCAGGTCGGTGCGTTGTTGTGCAGGTCGGTGCGTTGTTGTGCAGGTCGGTGCGTTGTTTTGCAGGTCAGAATGTTGTAGGTCGGTGCGTTGTTGTGTAGGTCGGTGCGTTGTTGTGTAGGTCGGTGCGTTGTTGTGTAGGTCGGTGCGTTGTTGTGTAGGTCGGTGCGTTGTTGTGTAGGTCGGTGCGTTGTTGTGTAGGTCGTCAGTACGTTGTTGTATAGGTCGTCAGTACGTTGTTGTAGGTCGGTGCGTTGTTGTGCAGGTCAGAATGTTGTGTAGGTCGGTGCGTTGTTGTGTAGGTCGGTGCGTTGTTGTGTAGGTCGGTGCGTTGTTGTGTAGGTCGGTGCGTTGTTGTGTAGGTCGGTGCGTTGTTGTGTAGGTCGTCAGTACGTTGTTGTATAGGTCGGTGCGTTGTTGTGCAGGTCGGTGCGTTGTTTTGCAGGTCAGAATGTTGTTGTAGGTCAGTATGTTGTTGTGTAGGTCGGTGCGTTGTTGTGTAGGTCGGTGCGTTGTTGTGCAGGTCGGTGCGTTGTTGTGTAGGTCGGTGCGTTGTTGTGTAGGTCGGTGCGTTGTTGTGTAGGTCGGTGCGTTGTTGTGTAGGTCGTCAGTACGTTGTTGTATAGGTCGGTGCGTTGTTGTTGTTGTAGGTCGGTGCGTTGTTGTGTAGGTCGGTGCGTTGTTGTGTAGGTCGGTGCGTTGTTGTGTAGGTCGGTGCGTTGTTGTGTAGGTCGGTGCGTTGTTGTGTAGGTCGGTGCGTTGTTGTGTAGGTCGGTGCGTTGTTGTGCAGGTCGGTGCGTTGTTGTGCAGGTCAGAATGTTGTGTAGGTCGGTGCGTTGTTGTGTAGGTCGGTGCGTTGTTGTGTAGGTCGGTGCGTTGTTGTGTAGGTCGGTGCGTTGTTGTGTAGGTCGGTGCGTTGTTGTGTAGGTCGGTGCGTTGTTGTGTAGGTCGTCAGTACGTTGTTGTATAGGTCGTCAGTACGTTGTTGTATAGGTCGGTGCGTTGTTGTGCAGGTCGGTGCGTTGTTGTGTAGGTCGGTGCGTTGTTGTGTAGGTCGGTGCGTTGTTGTCGGTGCGTTGTTTTGCAGGTCAGAATGTTGTTGTAGGTCAGTATGTTGTTGTGTAGGTCGGTGCGTTGTTGTGTAGGTCGGTGCGTTGTTGTGTAGGTCGGTGCGTTGTTGTGTAGGTCGGTGCGTTGTTGTGTAGGTGTATGTTGTTGTGTAGGTCGGTATGTTGTTGTGTAGGTCAGTATGTTGTTGTTGTGTAGGTCGGTGCGTTGTTGTGTAGGTCGGTGCGTTGTTGTGTAGGTCAGTATGTTGTTGTGTAGGTCAGTATGTTGTTGTGTAGGTCGGTGCGTTGTTGTGTAGGTCAGAATGTTGTTGTGTAGGTCAGTATGTTGTTGTGTAGGTCAGTATGTTGTTGTGTAGGTCAGCGTTGTTGTGTAGGTCGGTGCGTTGTTGTGTCAGAATGTTGTTGGTGTCAGTATGTTGTTGTGTAGGTCAGTATGTTGTTGTGTAGGTCGGTGCGTTGTTGTGTAGGTCGGTGCGTTGTTGTGTAGGTCGGTGCGTTGTTGTGTAGGTCAGTATGTTGTTGTGTAGGTCAGTATGTTGTTGTGTAGGTCAGTATGTTGTTGTGTAGGTCGGTGCAGTTGTTGTGTAGGTCAGTATGTTGTTGTGTAGGTCAGTATGTTGTGTAGGTCGGTGCGTTGTTGTGTAGGTCAGTATGTTGTTGTGTAGGTCGGTGCGTTGTTGTGTAGGTCGGTGCGTTGTTGTGTAGGTCGGTGCGTTGTTGTGTAGGTCGGTGCGTTGTTGTGTAGGTCGGTGCGTTGTTGTGTAGGTCAGTATGTTGTTGTGTAGGTCAGTGCGTTGTTGTGTAGGTCAGTATGTTGTTGTTGTGTAGGTCGGTGCGTTGTTGTGTAGGTCAGTATGTTGTTGTGTAGGTCGGTATGTTGTTGTGTAGGTCGGTGTTGTTGTGTAGGTCGGTGCGTTGTTGTGTAGGTCGGTATGTTGTTGTGTAGGTCGGTGCGTTGTTGTGCAGGTCGGTGCGTTGTTTTGCAGGTCAGAATGTTGTTGTTGTGTAGGTCGGTGCGTTGTTGTGTAGGTCGGTATGTTGTTGTGTAGGTCGGTGCGTTGTTGTGTAGGTCGGTGCGTTGTTGTTAGGTCGGTGCGTTGTTGTGTAGGTCGGTGCGTTGTTGTGTAGGTCAGAATGTTGTGTAGGTCGGTATGTTGTTGTGTAGGTCGGTATGGTGCGTTGTTGTAGGTCGGTATGTTGTTGTGTAGGTCAGCGTTGTTGTGTAGGTCAGAATGTTGTGTAGGTCGGTGCGTTGTTGTGTAGGTCAGTATGTTGTTGTGTAGGTCAGAATGTTGGTGCGTTGTTGTGTAGGTCGGTATGTTGTTGTTGTGTAGGTCGGTATGTTGTTGTGTAGGTCAGAATGTTGTGTGTCGGTTGTTGTTGTGTAGGTCGGTGCGTTGTTGTGTAGGTCGGTGCGTTGTTGTGTAGGTCAGTATGTTGTTGTGTAGGTCGGTATGTTGTTGTGTAGGTCGGTATGTTGTTGTTGTCAGTAGTGCAGGTCAGAATGTTGTGTGCGTTGTTGTTGTAGGTCGGTGCGTTGTTGTGTAGGTCGGTGCGTTGTTGTGTAGGTCGGTATGTTGTTGTTGTCAGTATGTTGTTGTGTAGGTCGGTATGTTGTTGTGTAGGTCGGTGCGTTGTTGTGTAGGTCGGTATGTTGTTGTGTAGGTCGGTATGTTGTTGTGTAGGTCGGTATGTTGTTGTGTAGGTCGGTGCGTTGTTGTGTAGGTCGGTGCGTTGTTGTGTAGGTCAGTATGTTGTTGTGCAGGTCAGAATGTTGTTGTGTAGGTCGGTGTGTTGTTGTGTAGGTCGGTGCGTTGTTGTGTAGGTCGGTGCGTTGTTGTGTAGGTCGGTGCGTTGTTGTGTAGGTCAGTACGTTGTTGTATAGGTCGGTGCGTTGTTGTGCAGGTCGGTGCGTTGTTTTGTCAGAATGTTGTTGTAGGTCAGTATGTTGTTGTGTAGGTCGGTGCGTTGTTGTGTAGGTCGGTGCGTTGTTGTGTAGGTCGGTGCGTTGTTGTGTAGGTCGGTGCGTTGTTGTGTAGGTCGGTGCGTTGTTGTGTAGGTCGGTGCGTTGTTGTGTAGGTCGGTGCGTTGTTGTGTAGGTCGGTGCGTTGTTGTGTAGGTCGGTGCCTTGTTGTGTAGGTCGGTGTTGTTGTGTAGGTCGGTGCGTTGTTGTTAGGTTGTTGTTGTGCAGGTCGGTGCGTTGTTGTGCAGGTCGGTGCCTTGTTGTGCAGGTCGGTGCGTTGTTGTGTAGGTCGGTGCGTTGTTTGTGTGGGTCGGTGCGTTGTTGTGCGGGTCGGTGCGTTGTTGTGTAGGTCGGTGCGTTGTTGTGCAGGTCGGTGCGTTGTTGTGCAGGTCGGTGCGTTGTTGTGTAGGTCGGTGCGTTGTTGTGTAGGTCGGTGCGTTGTTGTGTAGGTCGGTGCGTTGTTGTGTAGGTCGGTGCGTTGTTGTGTAGGTCGGTGCGTTGTTGTGTAGGTCGGTGCGTTGTTGTGTAGGTCGGTGCGTTGTTGTGTAGGTCGGTGCGTTGTTGTGTAGGTCGGTGCGTTGTTGTGTAGGTCGGTGCGTTGTTGTGTAGGTCGGTGCGTTGTTGTGCAGGTCGGTGCGTTGTTTTGCAGGTCAGAATGTTGTTGTAGGTCGGTGCGTTGTTGTGTAGGTCGGTGCGTTGTTGTGTAGGTCGGTGCGTTGTTGTGTAGGTCGGTGCGTTGTTGTGTAGGTCGGTGCGTTGTTGTGTAGGTCGTCAGTACGTTGTTGTATAGGTCGGTGCGTTGTTGTGCAGGTCGGTGCGTTGTTGTGTAGGTCGTCAGTACGTTGTTGTGTAGGGTGCGTTGTTGTGTAGGTCGGTGCGTTGTTGTGCAGGTCAGAATGTTGTGTAGGTCGGTGCGTTGTTGTGTAGGTCGGTGCGTTGTTGTGTAGGTCGGTGCGTTGTTGTGTAGGTCGGTACGTTGTTGTATAGGTCGCTGCGTTGTTGTCAGGTCGTGCGTTGTTGTGCAGGTCGGTGCGTTGTTTTGCAGGTCAGAATGTTGTTGTAGGTCAGTATGTTGTTGTGTAGGTCGGTGCGTTGTTGTGTAGGTCGGTGCGTTGTTGTGTTGGTCGGTATGCTGTTGTGTAGGTCGGTGCGTTGTTGTGTAGGTCGGTGCGTTGTTGTGTAGGTCGGTGCGTTGTTGTGTAGGTCGGTGCGTTGTTGTGTAGGTCGTCAGTACGTTGTTGTGTAGGTCGGTGCGTTGTTGTGCAGGTCGGTGCGTTGTTGTGCAGGTCGGTGCGTTGTTTGCAGGTCAGAATGTTGTAGGTCGGTGCGTTGTTGTGCAGGTCGGTGCGTTGTTGTGCAGGTCGGTGCGTTGTTGTGCAGGTCGGTGCGTTGTTGTGTAGGTCGGTGCGTTGTTGTGCAGGTCGGTGCGTTGGTGCAGGTCAGAATGTTGTGTAGGTCGGTGCGTTGTTGTGTAGGTCGGTGCGTTGTTGTGTAGGTCGGTGCGTTGTTGTGTAGGTCGGTGCGTTGTTGTTGTCGGTAGTTGTTGTGTAGGTCGGTTGTTGTTGTGCAGGTCGGTGCGTTGTTGTGCAGGTCAGAACATTGTTGTAGGTCGGTGCGTTGTTGTAGGTCAGTGCGTTGTTGTGTAGGTCGGTGCGTTGTTGTGTAGGTCGGTGCGTTGTTGTGTAGGTCGGTGCGTTGTTGTGTAGGTCGGTGCGTTGTTGTGTAGGTCGGTGCGTTGTTGTGTAGGTCGGTGCGTTGTTGTGTAGGTCGGTGCGTTGTTGTCAGGTCGGTGCGTTGTTGTGTAGGTCGGTGCGTTGTTGTGTAGGTCAGTATGTTGTTGTGTAGGTCAGTACGTTGTTGTATAGGTCGGTGCGTTGTTGTGCAGGTCGGTGCGTTGTTGTGCAGGTCGGTGCGTTGTTGTGCAGGTCGGTGCGTTGTTGTAGGTCAGTATGTTGTTGTTGTAGGTCGGTGCGTTGTTGTGTAGGTCGGTGCGTTGTTGTGTAGGTCGGTGCGTTGTTGTGTAGGTCGGTGCGTTGTTGTGTAGGTCGGTGCGTTGTTGTGTAGGTCGGTGCGTTGTTGTGTAGGTCGGTGCGTTGTTGTGTAGGTCAGTACGTTGTTGTATAGGTCGTCAGTACGTTGTTGTATAGGTCGGTGCGTTGTTGTGCAGGTCAGAATGTTGTGTAGGTCGGTGCGTTGTTGTGTAGGTCGGTGCGTTGTTGTGTAGGTCGGTGCGTTGTTGTGTAGGTCGGTGCGTTGTTGTGTAGGTCGGTGCGTTGTTGTGTAGGTCAGTGCGTTGTTGTGTAGGTCGGTGCGTTGTTGTGCAGGTCAGTGCGTTGTTGTGCAGGTCAGAATGTTGTTTTGTAGGTCAGTATGTTGTTGTGTAGGTCGGTGCGTTGTTGTGTAGGTCGGTGCGTTGTTGTGTAGGTCAGTGCGTTGTTGTGTAGGTCAGTGCGTTGTTGTGTAGGTCGGTGCGTTGTTGTGTAGGTCGGTGCGTTGTTGTGTAGGTCGTGCGTTGTTGTATAGGTCAGTGCGTTGTTGTGTAGGTCGGTGCGTTGTTGTGCAGGTCGGTGCGTTGTTGTGCAGGTCAGAATGTTGTAGGTCGGTGCGTTGTGTAGGTCGGTGCGTTGTTGTGTAGGTCGGTGCGTTGTTGTGTAGGTCGGTGCGTTGTTGTGTAGGTCGGTGCGTTGTTGTGTAGGTCGGTGCGTTGTTGTGTAGGTCGGTGCGTTGTTGTGTAGGTCGGTGCGTTGTTGTGCAGGTCGGTGCGTTGTTGTGTAGGTCAGGTGCGTTGTTGTGTAGGTCGGTGCGTTGTTGTGTAGGTCAGTGCGTTGTTGTGTAGGTCAGTGCGTTGTTGTGTAGGTCAGTGCGTTGTTGTGTAGGTCAGTGCGTTGTTGTGTAGGTCGGTGCGTTGTTGTGTAGGTCAGTATGGGTCAGTACGTTGTTGTGTAGGTCAGTATGTTGTTGTATAGGTCGGTATGTTGTTGTGCAGGTCAGTGCGTTGTTGTGTAGGTCAGTGCGTTGTTGTGTAGGTCAGTGCGTTGTTGTGTAGGTCAGTGCGTTGTTGTGTAGGTCGGTGCGTTGTTGTGTAGGTCGGTGCGTTGTTGTGTAGGTCAGTATGTTGTTGTGTAGGTCAGTATGTTGTTGTGTAGGTCAGTATGTTGTTGTATAGGTCAGTGCGTTGTTGTGTAGGTCGGTATGTTGTTGTGTAGGTGCGTTGTTGTGTAGGTCGGTGCGTTGTTGTGTAGGTCAGTATGTTGTTGTGTAGGTCAGTGCGTTGTTGTGTAGGTCAGTGCGTTGTTGTGTAGGTCAGTGCGTTGTTGTTGTGTAGGTCGGTGCGTTGTTGTATAGGTCGGTGTTGTTGTGTAGGTCGGTGCGTTGTTGTGTAGGTCAGTGCGTTGTTGTGTAGGTCAGTGCGTTGTTGTATAGGTAGGTCGGTGCGTTGTTGTGTAGGTAGTGCGTTGTTGTGTTCAGTATGTTGTTGTGTAGGTCAGTATGTTGTTGTATAGGTCAGTTGTTGTTGTGTAGGTCAGTGCGTTGTTTGTGTAGGTCAGTATGTTGTTGTGTAGGTCAGTGCGTTGTTGTATAGGTCAGTGCGTTGTTGTGTAGGTCAGTATGTTGTTGTGTAGGTCGGTATGTTGTGTGTAGGTCAGTAGTTGTCAGTAGGTGTTGTTGTTGTAGGTCAGTATGTTGTTGTGTAGGTCAGTATGTTGTTGTGTAGGTCAGTATGTTGTTGTGTAGGTCAGTGCGTTGTTGTGTAGGTCGGTGTTGTTGTGTAGGTCAGTGTTGTTGTTGTGTAGGTCGGTGTGTTGTTGTGTAGGTCAGTATGTTGTTGTGTAGGTCGGTGCGTTGTTGTATAGGTCAGTGCGTTGTTGTATAGGTCGGTGCGTTGTTGTGTAGGTCGGTGCGTTGTTGTGTAGGTCAGTGCGTTGTTGTATGGTGTGGCACAAGGAGCTGTATGCAGTAGGCAATAAGCATACAGGTTGATGTATCATTTACATGTAATATTGTTTGTGTCCACAGGGGGGCAGAGTAGGCCCTCAGCCCAGCTGATGACTGACGACCCAGAGCCCTGGGGGTTTAGAGGGGGTCTCTCCGGGGAGTTCCAGGTACGGCGCTTACCCCCATCATCCACCCCTTTAACCCCCATATCCCACCCCTTTAAACCCCATCACCCCTTTAACCCCCATCACCCACCCCTTTAACCCCCATATCCCACCCCTTTAACCCCCATATCCCACCGCTTTAACCCCCTTCATCCACCCCTTTAACCCCCATATCCCACCCCTTTAACCCCCATATCCCACCCCTTTTTAACCCCCATCACCCCTTTGATGAGATGACTGGAATTCTTTTGTATGCCTCTTACATCTCAATCGGTCAACAGCGTCATTGCATCAACATTGGTAATAAATTCTGCAGTCAAACTTTTTTTAATGTAAATATGTCATCCAAAATTGTTACTGGATGTGTGTAACAAAAGTTCAACATTCACCTTTTGCTACTATTTGTCAAGTCTACAAGTACAATGTGATGCACAACACAGAACACACTACAACTGTGTTCTTCTGCTGCCACATTCACATCACAGATCAACACTCAAACAATGACAAGCCACACACACACAGGGGATCACAGACGATCACCTAGACAGAGCCATTGATCTCTCAGGCATAAAGAGATCTTTGACTTGGTACTGACTGATTGATGACGATAGTATTGCTGTTGTTTGTTGTTGTTCAGAGAATGCTGCCTTTCCATGGTAACAGAGATCTGTTCCGTCACCCTCCTATGACATCAGTGTATTCTATACGACCCTTCTGCCCACAAGACAAGGTTAGTTATTTCAATATATCTAGAACTGACTCTAACATGATCTATTAAAATATACGAGACGTGTGGGCCGACTGGGAATGGAAACCAGGTCTTCTGAGTGTTTTGCCATAAGACTGTGTTAGCCCACTGAGCGAAAGCCTGTAGTATAGAGCACCACAGTGGACACGTCATAACTCCCATAAAACCTAGCAGTCAAACAGGGAAATGGTTCAAAATGTTTTTCCTCCATTCATTTTTCCCATCTAGGATTTTAGAAACACTTAATAAGGGCTGTTTCATGTAGACCTTGGCCTGATGTTTTGATAACTATGTAAATTTCTCTTGGACAAGGTGACTTTTATCAATATATTCAGCACTATTTACTCTGATTCGAAAATGCTAATTAGCATCAAAGTAGACATCATGCAAGACTACAAATCCCTGCAAGCTCCTGCACGTCATCTCGAGTTGACACCTTTGCTAACAGGTTTGGTGTCAATTTAAAACTTGCACAAGACAGTTCACAGAATTGTCCATATAAAGAACTTTAGTCAATTTATTCATTACTACATCGATTCTGCAGTCTCGTCTATGTCATTTGTAGTTCTGTATGATAGCCACATTAGCATTACATTTTTGGGAGGTAAAAATACATTGATGTCACCTTGTCTGACGGGGGGGTTTACATGGTTATCAGAACGTCACACCAAGGTAAACCTACACAAAACACAGCCCTTATTTTAAATGTTTCTAAAATCCCTTATGGGGAAAAATGAATGATGCTAGGTTTTATGGGTATTCTGACTCATACTGTGGTACTCTGTTGTTTTAAGAATTATTCTAATATGACTCGCGCGTTTCATTCTCATTGAGAAGCTAGCTGATGCATGAAGAAGCTAACGCGTGTAGTTAGAAGCTAGCTGATGCATGAAGAAGCTAACGCGTGTAGTTAGAAGCTAGCTGATGCATGAAGAAGCTAACGCGTGTAGTTAGAAGCTAGCTGATGCATGAAGAAGCTAACGCGTGTAGTTAGAAGCTAGCTGATGCATGAAGAAGCTAACGCGTGTAGTTAGAAGCTAGCTGATGCATGAAGAAGCTAACGCGTGTAGTTAGAAGCTAGCTGATGCATGAAGAAGCTAACGCGTGTAGTTAGAAGCTAGCTGATGCATGAAGAAGCTAACGCGTGTAGTTAGAAGCTAGCTGATGCATGTAGTTAGAAGCTAGCTGATGCATGAAGAAGCTAACGCGTGCGTTGCTAGCTTGCATGAAGAAGCTAGCTGATGCATGAAGAAGCTAACGCGTGTAGTTAGAAGCTAGCTGATGCATGAAGAAGCTAACGCGTGTAGTTGAAGAAGCTAAGCGTGTAGTTAAGCTAGCTGAGCTAGCTAACGTGTGTAGTTATAAGCTAGCTGATGCATGAAGAAGCTAACGCGTGTAGTTAGAAGCTAGCTGATGCATGAAGAAGCATGAAGCATCAAGCTTCTAACGCGTGTAGTTAGAAGCTAGCTGATGCATGAAGAAGCTAACGCGTGTAGTTAGAAGCTAGCTGATGCATGAAGAAGCTAACGCGTGTAGTTAGAAGCTAGCTGATGCATGAAGAAGCTAACGCGTGTAGTTAGAAGCTAGCTGATGCATGAAGAAGCTAACGCGTGTAGTTATAAGCTAGCGCGGGCGTTCGGTTCAAACCAGCTCTGAAATACGTGAGGCATGTATCGGCTAGCTGACATCTTTATTGATTTTGTCTTTATAACATCTATGTTGTTTCAGACTGAGATACAGAAGATCCACATGGAGATGCAGAGAGGAGAGGCCAAGGCACCTGCAGCAGCACTACCTGCTCTGATCAGTGATGGGTGAGAGTGTGTGTGTACAGCATGACTCCCCAATGATCCACTCTGGACAGTCTCTGATCAGCCAGTAGTTTATGTTCTTCAGTATATGACTTTGCGCTTGTCCTGACCTTCAGTCTAGACGTCCAGTATGTAATGTCCCAGTGTACCTCTCCCCCTCCCCAGGCTAGCAGGAGGGCAGCTGTCCCCCTCCCCAAACTGTGGTCTGGTTCTGGAGGATGAGAGGGGAGTGTGTGGGTACGCCCTGGGCCTCACTGACGCCACAGCAGCTGCACTGAACAACCAGGTAACCGCTAGGTTCCAACGGGACAATCACACACTGGAATATGACTTGGTCTTGATAGGAATCATTGACCCCAACATTATTCTGTCTCTCTGTATTACTTCATATGTTTTGTATGGAGTTCCTTGACTCTGAAAATACGATTGAATCTTTTCTCCCTCTCCCCCCCCATCCGTCTTGTAGAGGATGTTGCCAGGGGACTTCCCTTCCTTGGTAACCATGCAGCTCCACCCCCGGGTTACAGACCCCACCCCCGCCAGGCGTATGATTGGCAGCCTGCTCTCTTTGATGAAGACCAGTGGTGAGTTGTTAACTTGTATATTATGGTGCACCTGCACAGTGGGTTTCTGGTCATTGTTGGACTGAGCCTAGAGCAGGACTCTCCAACCCTGTTCCTGGAGAGATACCCTCCTGGAGGTGTTCACTCCAAGTGTGATGGCTGCTATGCAGCGTGATGATGTCAGGGTTCAACAATGCCCTTGACCTATTAGTAATCAGACCGGGGTTCAAGCACTTTCAGCTTTAAAGGTGGGGAATTGACTATTTGCACAATATAAAGTAGGATTCAGTTACTGATCCAGAAATGGATCAGATGTGTCTATGCCAGATGGTGCTTCTCTCCCTGATGGCATAGGACTGGATTATCAGAACACACATCTATGTACAGTACCTCGTTCCTCACATTCTTTTCCCCCCTCTCTCTCCCCTACAGGTTCCAGAGGTGTGTTCTGTGAGCTGAGGCAGGGTGACATGAGGATGTTTGACTTCTACTCTAAACTGGGCTCCTTCACAACGCTCAAAATGGCGGGGCTGCCTCAGGACGTCGTCGCCATGGGAACCAGCTTGTAGACTTGCCACCACCTTGCACTACTACATCGTCAGGTTTTTAAAATGACCTTTTGGATAACCGGGACGAGAACGTTTGATTAATTCAGCTGCTTATTTGATGGCCATGTGTCAATCAATTACTATGGGATGATGTGTGAAATGTATCTGATCAAGTTTGTCAATGGGATCCACATTGTTTGACTGAGTATTTGTGGAACGTGTCTTTGTAAATTCAGACTTTACATATTGAAGTGAATGATTGACGCATTTAAATCAGCCTGTAAGAGGATCTAACTAATGTACTGTATCTGTTGATCAATAAAGATTTGAAAAATTTGAATGTGTGACCCATGTTTTCTGTGGTAAGCTGTCCATTATTCAACCAACTCTTTGAACCAGAATGAACATTTTAATCTGAGGTGTTCTGTTTTAAAAGGAAGAGAGAAAACAAGTTATTAACATAACAGCTGGTGTAAGAAGATCATGTAGTCTGTTCAACATATGGCAAATGTTGACAACCCAACGTCATCTAAGTTTTGCATTTGTGAGTTAGTGTTAACAAGGGTCCTCTTCAGAAGGCACAAACGTAAAAAGATAAATACATTATAACGGAAAACTTCAGGTAATGAATGCTCAGTTTTAAAACGTTTCTTTCCGATTTGTGCCTACTGAACACAGCCCTGTGAGCGTCTGACCGCTGTTCAACCATAGATCTTCTTAGGCTGCGTTTAGAGATGCAGCCAATTATTTTGACCAGTCAGACCTGATGTGATTGGTATAAACATCAGAATTGGGCTGTCTGTTTAAACCCAAACTTAGTGGACTACATTACCCAGAGTCCTTTGGGGGGGCAGGAAGTTGCCCTGTGAAGAATCTTAGGGTGTCTGTCACCAAACACTAGTCGTTTCTCTGGACAACCTTGTTGGTGATGACTGGGACCGTAACCCTTCCTGGAACAGAGTCCTCCTACCTCATCACACTACTTCACAGGTGTGTCAGGCCACAGGTAGGTGATGTTGGTAAGTTCTAAAAATCAACCCTCCAGTCTCTCCTAAGGATCCCTCCTCTCTTTCCTCCCCATCCATTTTAAATGAACTCCAGTCCTTCATACTTCAGGTCTCCTATCTTCGTCTCTGGCAGTAACATCCTCCCGTCTAAAGTAAAGGCCAGGATGTACGTCGCTATCTTCCCTGCGTCCTCCTCCGACTTCAACGCTAGTACGATCTGATCGTCGGTGTCCGGTACAAACTTGAACGAGGAGAAACCGTGCGTTGGGTGGAGGGGTCCAGCGTGCCCCACAGTGATTTCGCGGAAGTCCGAGGGGGAGGAGAGGAGGAGGTTGGTGGCGCGGTGCTCGTCGGCGATCTCATCGTAGCGTTCGGAGCTGGCGCGGCGGGGGAGGAAGAACCAGCGCTGGAGGCGGTCGGACCACGCTGCAGACTCATGGATCAGGTAACCTGGAGGGAGAAAGAGAGATACATGAGAGAGAAAGTGTGAGATTAACCCAGTTGACAGAGATGGTGAGATGATCGAGGGAGTGTTTTTCCACACAACTGACTTGGTGCATCAGGTCGCCTCGGAGAAAGACAATAGAAAGTGACATCTTCAGAGGAACAGAGAGCGTTAGCGTGACACAAAGAATAAAGGGTGTGTCATACATTCTTCCAGGAACCAAGAGGATTAAAGACAGGTGTATTAGACTCCCCCCCCCTCACCTGGAGGTTGAATGCCGGCTGCGCTGCGCAGGGCGTTGTAACGCGGCACCCAGTTCTCGTGTTGCACGTTGCCGCGGTAACCCACCACCTTGATCCATTGGGGGTTGTCGTTGATGAACTCTCCGGTAGTGGTCGTCCACTCTTTACCCAGACCACCCACGTAGAGGCACTCATCCTTCACCGCCAGCCACTCCGCCTTGAACCCTACACAGAGGTCAAGGGTTAGAGGTTATTACAGTATGGTCCTGGTGATCCACTCTTTACCCAGACCCCCCCACACACACACACACACACACACACAGACCTTTTGAGACAGACCCGTCTCCATCAGTCAGTATAACCCAGGGTACCGCCTGGTTCCCCTCTATCCTGTAGACAACTCCTGTACGGTCGTCCACACTGTACAGGTGACCGTTGAATGCAACCAGCTCCGACAGCTCCATACCTGGGGGTACAATGATCAGCCCGTCAATACGGCGACCAGCCCGTCAATACGACGACCAGCCCGTCAATACGACGACCAGCCCGTCAATACGACGACCAGCCGGTCAATACGATGCACCCAGCGCAGCACAGTCTTCATTAATGTTAAGTACAGAAAGTATTCACTCTTCCCATTTGTTGTGTTACAGCCTGAATTTAACATGGATTCAATTGAGATTGTTTTGTCACTGGCCTACACACAATACCTCATAATGTCAAAGTGGAATAATGTTTTTAGACATTTTTACTACAAAGATAAAGGCATCCTTCCTAACTCCGGAGAGGAAGGAAACCGCTCGCGGATTTCACCATGAGGCCAATGGTGACTTTAAAACAGGTGCAGAGTTTAATGGCTGTGATAGAAGAAAACTCAGGATGGATCAACAACATTGTAGTTACTCAACAATACTAACCTAATGGACAGAGTGAAAAGAAGGAAGGCTGTACAGAATAAAAAAATATTCCAAAACATGCATCCTGTTTGCAACAATACAAGTAATACTGCTAAACATGTGGCAAAGCAATTCACTTTTTGTCCTGAATACAAAGTGTCTGTAATCCAATACATTACAGAGTACCACTCTACATATTTTTAAGCATAGTGGTGTCTGCATCATGTTATGGGTATGCATGTAATTGTTAAAGACAGAGTTGTTTTTCAGGATAAACAAGAAATGGAATAGAGCTAAGCACAGGCAACATCCTAGAGGAAAACCTGGTTCCGTCTGCTTTCCAACAGACACTGGCAGATTAATTCATCTTTCAGCAGGACAATAACCTAAAACACAAGGCCAAATCTACACTGGAGTTGCTTACCAAGAAGACAGTTAATGTTCCTGAGTGGCCGAGTTACAGTTTTGAATTAAATCTACTTAAAAATCGATGGCAAGACTTGGTTGTCTAGCAATGATCAACAACCAATTTGACAGAGCTTGAAGAATTTTAAAATGAAGAAAGCAAAGATTGTACAATCCAGTTGTGCACAGCTCTTAGAAACTTCACCAGAAAGACTCACCGCTGTAATCGCTACCAAAGATTATTCTAACATGTATTGACTCAAGGGTGTGAATACTTATGTAAATAAGATATTTCTGGATTTAATTTTCAATAAATGTTTTCACTTTGTCATTACGGGGTATTGTGTGTAGATGGGTGAGAGGAAAAACATACATCTGTTGAATTCAGGCTGTAACACAATAAAATGTGGAATAAGTCACGGAGTATGACTACTTTCTGGAGATTTATTCTTCTCATACGACAGAAGAAAGGAGAACACATTCCAACTACTGTTATGTGATACTAGCCTGGCTGCCAGTCCGTCTCTGCCCTCAAGCCACTCCTTACAAAGCAAGACAGTTCCATAAGGAGTTGGCAAGAGAGCAGAATCAGAGTGGTCTGGCAGCCAGGCAAAGAGAACACAACACAGTGGTTTAAACCAGTGGCTTTCAAACCTCTCCTCGTAGAACCTCGGACATTTCACAATTCCATTGTAGAACTAGCTCACCTGATTCCCCTAGTTGACGGTTTGATGATGAGTTGAATCAGCGGTCCTAGCTCTGTAGTACATTAAAAACATGGAACGACTTGGGTGTCCCTGAGAGGTCTGAGAACCCCTGGTTTAAACCATTCTCCTCTTCTGCTTCGTCTTTGGGTTCTAGGCTGGGTTACTGTAAAGACGCACTATGCAGAAATCACTCCGCCATTTCCTGGTTGCTACAATTCTAATAGTTGTGACAAAATGCAGGTATAGCGTAGAGAATCTAAAACTTAAGAACAGGAAGCATAGAAATAGCGCACACAGGACAGATCTACTGCTTCTTAGACTTGCTTTCAATGAGAACTACAGATCTATAACACGCATTTCTATGTGAATTTGGTCAAGTCGCCCCAAAAAGTGACATATTGCAGCTTTAAAAGCAGTTTGTGACAAATGCTGATATAAAAAAAAGAAGCTTTGAAGCCATTTGAATAAATGGTACAACACGGTCCGCGTCCCAAATGGCACCCTATTCGCTGTTTTCTGCACTACTAAGTGGTGCACTAAAGAGGGAAGAGAGTGCCATTTTAGATGGAACCACAGTAACTAAAACCACCTCGTCCCTTCTCAGCCAGGTGGCTCTCCAGGGTCAGGCTGTCTGCGTCCCACTCCACCTCCACTCTGTCCCCACTCTCAGACACCACCAGGTGGCCCCTCCGCATGACGCTGAACCACGTCTGACCCTACAGGACAAAAGATCAATACCTTATTTTAGCATGTAGCTGAACCACGTCTGACCCTACAGGACATGAGATCAATAGTTTATTTTAGCATGTAGCTAAACCACGTCTGACCCTACAGGACATGAGATCAATAGTTTATTTTAGCATGTAGCTGAACCACGTCTGACCCTACAGGACAGAAGATCAATAGTTTATTCTACTCCTAAAATAAGATAAATTAAGAAATACTGTATTAATCCCTGATGTAGCTAAACAAGTCTGCTCCTTAAAATAAAATAAGCTTGTTGAATTAACATCAAATCCAATCACATTTTCTATTGAGTACACTTAAAAAAACCACACGCTTCAGAGTAAAACAGTTCAAAGAAATAAAGCAAACTGATGAATAAAAGAACACATGGGCCTCCCGAGTGGAGCTGTGGTCTAAGGCTCTGCTAGCTGTGGTCTAAGGCTCTGCTAGCTGTGGTCTAAGGCTCTGAATCACACTGCTAGCTGTGGTCTAAGGCTCTGAATCACACTGCTAGCTGTGGTCTAAGGCTCTGCTAGCTGTGGTCTAAGGCTCTAAGGCATCACACTGCTAGCTGTGGTCTAAGGCTCTGCATCACACTGCTAGCTGTGGTCTAAGGCTCTGAATCACACTGCTAGCTGTGGTCTAAGGCTCTGAATCAGGCTCTGCTAGCTGTGTCTAAGCTGTCACACTGCTAGCTGTCTAAGGCTCTGAATCACACTGCTAGCTGTGGTCTAAGGCTCTGCTAGCTGTGGTCTAAGGCTCTGCTAGCTGTGGTCTAAGGCTCTGCTAGCTGTGGTCTAAGGCTCTGAATCAGCTGTGTCACTGCTAGCTGTGGTCTAAGGCTCTGAATCTAAGGCTCTGCAGCTGTCTAAGGCTCTGCTAGCTGTGGTCTAAGGCTCTGAATCACACTGCTAGCTGTGGTCTAAGGCTCTGCTAGCTGTGGTCTAAGGCTCTGAATCACACTGCTAGCTGTGGTCTAAGGCTCTGAATCACACTGCTAGCTGTGGTCTAAGGCTCTGCTAGCTGTGGTCTAACTGGCTCTGAATCACACTGCTAGCTGTGGTCTAAGGCTCTGAATCACACTGCTAGCTGTGGTCTAAGGCTCTGAATCTGCTAGCTGTGGTCTAAGGCTCTGAATCACACTGCTAGCTGTGGTCTAAGGCTCTGCTAGCTGTGGTCTGAAAGGCTCTGCTAGCTGTGGTCTAAGGCTCTGAATCACACTGCTAGCTGTGGTCTAAGGCTCTGCTAGCTGTGGTCTAAGGCTCTGAATCACACTGCTAGCTGTGGTCTAAGGCTCTGAATCACACTGCTAGCTGTGGTCTAAGGCTCTGAATCACACTGCTAGCTGGTGGTCACACTGCTAGCTGTGGCTCTGCTAGCTGTGGTCTAAGGCTCTGAATCACACTGCTAGCTGTGGTCTAAGGCTCTGCTAGCTGTGGTCAGGCTCTGAATCACACTGCTAGCTGTGGTCTAAGGCTCTGCTAGCTGTGGTCTAAGGCTCTGCTAGCTGTGGTCTAAGGCTCTGAATCACACTGCTAGCTGTGGTCTAAGGCTCTGAATCACACTGCTAGCTGTGGTCTAAGGCTCTGAATCACACTGCTAGCTGTGGTCTAAGGCTCTGAATCACACTGCTAGCTGTGGTCTAAGGCTCTGAATCACACTGCTAGCTGTGGTCTAAGGCTCTGCTAGCTGTGGTCTAAGGCTCTGAATCACACTGCTAGCTGTGGTCTAAGGCTCTGAATCACTCTGCTAGCTGTGGTCTAAGGCTCTGAATCACTCTGCTAGCTGTGGTCTAAGGCTCTGAATCACACTGCTAGCTGTGGTCTAAGGCTCTGCTAGCTGTGGTCTAAGGCTCTGAATCACACTGCTAGCTGTGGTCTAAGGCTCTGAATCACTCTGCTAGCTGTGGTCTAAGGCTCTGAATCACTCTGCTAGCTGTGGTCTAAGGCTCTGAATCACTCTGCTAGCTGTGGTCTAAGGCTCTGCTAGCTGTGGTCTAAGGCTCTGCTAGCTGTGGTCTAAGGCTCTGCTAGCTGTGGTCTAAGGCTCTGCTAGCTGTGGTCTAAGGCTCTGCTAGCTGTGGTCTAAGGCTCTGCTAGCTGTGGTCTAAGGCTCTGCTAGCTCTGAATCACTCTGCTAGCTGTGGTCTAAGGCTCTGCTAGCTGTGGTCTAAGGCTCTGCTAGCTGTGGTCTAAGGCTCTGCTAGCTGTGGTCTAAGGCTCTGCTAGCTGTGGTCAAGGCTCTGCTAGCTGTGGTCTAAGGCTCTGCTAGCTGTGGTCTAAGGCTCTGCTAGCTGTGGTCTAAGGCTCTGCTAGCTGTGGTCTAAGGCTCTGCTAGCTGTGGTCTAAGGCTCTGCTAGCTGTGGTCTAAGGCTCTGCTAGCTGTGGTCTAAGGCTCTGCTAGCTGTGGTCTAAGGCTCTGCTAGCTGTGGTCTAAGGCTCTGCTAGCTGTGGTCTAAGGCTCTGCTAGCTGTGGTCTAAGGCTCTGCTAGCTGTGGTCTAAGGCTCTGCTAGCTGTGGTCTAAGGCTCTGCTAGCTGTGGTCTAAGGCTCTGCTAGCTGTGGTCTAAGGCTCTGCTAGCTGTGGTCTAAGGCTCTGAATCACACTGCTAGCTGTGGTCTAAGGCTCTGCATCACACTGCTAGCTGTGGTCTAAGGCTCTGCTAAGGCACTGCTAGCTGTGGTCTAAGGGCTCTGCTAGCTGTGGTCTAAGGCTCTGCTAGCTGTGGTCTAAGGCTCTGCATCACACTGCTAGCTGTGGTCTAAGGCTCTGCATCACACTGCTAGCTGTGGTCTAAGGCTCTGCATCACACTGCTAGCTGTGGTCTAAGGCTCTGCATCACACTGCTAGCTGTGGTCTAAGGCTCTGCATCACACTGCTAGCTGTGGTCTAAGGCTCTGCATCACACTGCTAGCTGTGGTCTAAGGGCTCTGCATCACACTGCTAGCTGTGGTCTAAGACTCTGCATCACACTAGCAGGCTCTGCATCACACTGCTAGCTGTGGTCTAAGGCTGCACCACACTGCTAGCTGTGGTCTGCATCACACTGCTAGCTGTGGTCTAAGGCTCTGCTAGCTGTGGTCTAAGGCTCTGCTAGCTGTGGTCTAAGGCTCTGCATCACACTGCTAGCTGTGGTCTAAGGCTCTGCACCACACTGCTAGCTGTGGTCTAAGGCTCTGCATCACACTGCTAGCTGTGGTCTAAGGCTCTGCTAGCTGTGGTCTAAGGCTCTGCTAGCTGTGGTCTAAGGCTCTGCATCACACTGCTAGCTGTGGTCTAAGGCTCTGCATCACACTGCTAGCTGTGGTCTAAGGCTCTGCATCACACTGCTAGCTGTGGTCTAAGGCCGTGATGAGACAAGACTAACTACCAATTGGATACCACGAAATTGGGGAGATTTATAATAAAAATAATAAATGTTTTATATAAAATGTAATAAATTGAAAAAGATTTAAAAAATAAAGAACAGCCTAATTACGGATAAAGCTGAAATGTGGGTTTTTAAGCATGATTTAAATACCTTGGTGCTCATTGAGGCCGTGTCCAAGTCTGCGATCACCCCAATACGGTACCGGATGCTCCCGGACGCCATCCTCTCCGGGGGACTGAGAGGATATGTGTCGTTGTACTGTTTATTATTCCAATGACGCCGCCGTTGTTTCCCACTGCAGCCACCGGTTGACGGTTACCATTATTGTTTATTTCATTGTCATTGTTCGCCCACCAGCTTTGCGCCCCGTTACCGTGGTGATGGAAGCGGTCAGAGGAGACGGCGAAGACGTCATTGCCGCCAGTTCCGACCACCGTCGTCTGGTGCAGGTAGAACAGCAGGGCGAGGGCAATGAGTGTTGCCACGGTGATGGCCCTCCATTTTAGGCGGAAGCGGGGGTCAGAGGTGGCGCCGGCCATGAAGGCCAGGGCAGGAAGGCCTCGCACAGAGATCCGTAGGGAATTCATGGAACTGGAATCATCAGGACCACCACGTTCCGGCTCTGAATTATACCCTGAGATAATGGACATGGGGGAGGGAGAGGGAGCTGGGAGGGTGGGGAAAGAGGGGCAAGAGAGATGGACAGAGAGAGAGAGATGGACAGAGAGAGAGAGAGAGAGAGAGAGATGGACAGAGAGAGAGAGAGATGGACAGAGAGAGAGAGAGAGAGAGAGAGATGGACAGAGAGAGAGAGAGATGGACAGAGAGAGAGAGAGAGAGAGATGGACAGAGAGAGAGAGAGAGATGGACAGAGAGAGAGAGAGATGGACAGAGAGAGAGAGAGAGATGGATCTGCAGAGAGAGAGAGAGAGATGGACAGAGAGAGATGGACAGAGAGAGAGAGAGAGAGAGATGGAGAGAGAGAGAGAGAGATGGACAGAGAGAGAGAGAGAGATGGAGAGAGAGAGAGAGAGCTCTGAGATCAGAGACAGAGAGAGATGGACAGAGAGAGAGATGGACAGAGAGAGAGAGATGGAGAGAGAGAGAGATGGAGAGAGAGAGAGAGAGTGGAGAGAGAGAGAGATGGACAGAGAGAGAGAGAGATGGAGAGAGGACAGAGAGAGAGAGAGATCAGAGATGGACAGAGAGAGATGGACAGAGAGAGAGAGAGATCACAGAGAGATGGACAGAGAGAGAGAGATGGACAGAGAGAGAGAGAGAGAGAGAGATGGACAGAGAGAGAGAGAGAGAGATGGAAGAGATGGAGAGAGAGATGGACAGAGAGAGAGAGAGAGAGAGATGGAGAGAGAGAGAGAGATGGAAGAGAGAGAGAGAGATGGACAGAGAGAGAGAGAGAGAGAGATGGACAGAGAGAGAGAGAGAGAGAGAGAGATGGACAGAGAGAGAGAGAGAGAGAGAGAGAGAGAGAGATGGACAGAGAGAGAGAGAGAGATGGACAGAGAGAGAGAGAGAGAGAGAGAGAGAGATGGACAGAGAGAGATGGACAGAGAGAGAGAGAGATGGAGAGAGAGAGAGATGGACAGAGAGAGAGAGAGATGGACAGAGAGAGAGAGAGATGGACAGAGAGAGAGAGAGAGATGGACAGAGAGAGAGAGAGATGGAGAGAGAGAGAGAGAGAGATGGACAGAGAGAGAGAGAGATTCCAAAGACAGAGAGAGAGAGAGAGACTGCAGAGAGAGAGAGAGAGAGAGATTGGAGAGAGAGAGAGATGGAGAGAGAGAGAGAGAGAGATGGACAGAGATGGAGAGAGAGATGGACAGAGAGAGAGAGAGAGATGGACAGAGAGAGAGAGAGAGAGATGGACAGAGAGACAGAGAGAGAGATGGAGATGGAGAGAGGACAGAGAGATGGAGAGGAGAGAGATGGACAGAGAGAGAGAGAGAGAGATGGACAGAGAGAGAGAGATGGACAGAGAGAGAGAGAGAGATGGACAGAGAGAGAGAGAGGAGAGATGGAGAGAGAGATGGACAGAGAGAGAGAGATGGACAGAGAGAGAGAGATACAGGAGATGGAGAGAGAGAGAGAGAGGAGAGAGAGATGGACAGAGAGAGAGAGGACAGAGAGAGAGAGAGAGAGATGGAGAGAGAGAGAGAGAGAGAGATGGACAGAGAGAGAGAGAGATGGAGATGGAGAGAGATGGAGAGAGAGAGAGATGGATGGAGAGAGAGAGATGGACAGAGAGAGAGAGAGAGAGAGAGAGAGAGAGATGGACAGAGAGAGAGAGAGATGGACAGAGAGAGAGAGATGGATGAGAGAGAGAGAGAGAGAGAGATGGAGAGAGAGAGAGATGGAGATGGACAGAGAGAGAGAGAGATGGACAGAGAGAGAGAGAGAGATGGACAGAGAGAGAGAGATGGAGAGAGAGATGGAGAGAGAGAGAGAGAGAGAGAGATGGATGGAGAGAGAGAGATGGACAGAGAGAGAGAGAGAGAGATGGACAGAGAGAGAGAGAGAGAGATGGACAGAGAGAGAGAGAGAGATGGAGAGAGAGGGAGAGAGATGGACAGAGAGAGAGAGAGAGATGGACAGAGAGAGAAAGAGAGATGGACAGAGAGAGAGAGAGAGAGATGGACAGAGAGAGATGGACAGAGATACAGTGGGTAAAAGGGGAAAGAGAATTGGAAAAGGGAAGAGGGCAAATGTTCATTTCATTGTTCATTGTTGTTCATTCATTATATTGTCCACTGTTTATTGTTACACTGCAGCCTGGTGCTGAGAATTAGTCAAAATATCCATTCCACTAACCACGTTTCAACCAACAGTCATCCCTTATAAAAATGAAAATTAAATCACGACAGCTGAGATGGAAACAGGTCGCTTCTGTACAATTGCATTAATTCCGAGAGATAATTTGTTCGTTCGACATGGTGGATGTTTTTGTGCCTGTAAAATGTATTATGTGAGAGATGGTGGTGGAAATGCCTTTATCAGTAAATATTGGTTTATTATACATCATATGGAAGTAAACATGGAGTCACGTGATGAGATGGTGTGTGTGGTCCTCCCACTACGACTCAGGACAGCATGCAGTTTATTAGGCTACAGATTAAATAAGTTATAATGAACTTCACAGTGGGGAGAAAGTGCACAGTGATGAGCTTGATGCTCCTTTCAATAAATATCAAGGGTTTGATTCTGGTGATGATTGATGCTTCACTGCTGCTGGACTAATAAAACAACTCTTGTTCTTGTCCATAGTAACATCATAATGTCGGCAGCCTACCCACACTGCATGTGACAGCTGTGGCTAGAGAACACGCGGAGGGGAACATGTGATGGTAACACATTGAACTTTAGGTTTTCATGTATCAAAGAGAAATGTAAGTTAAAAATGTTTCCTCCAAACAGGTCTGTTTGGAGGAAACCCCACTGTTGGGAAAATTATCAAATGTTTTTCTTACGCAGACTTTTTTATATTTGCATGAAGATCTGTCAGCAAATTAGATGCAAACCAGCTAGTGACTGGACAAGGCTCCCCAGGACTGGGTCGTATTCACTAGACACTAAACCAGCTAGTGACTGGACAAGGCTCCCCAGGACTGGGTCGTATTCACTAGACACTAAACCAGCTAGTGACTGGACAAGGCTCCCCAGGACTGTGTCGTATTCACTAGACACTAAACCAGCTAGTGACTGGACAAGGCTCCCCAGGACTGTGTCGTATTCACTAGACACTAAACCAGCTAGTGACTGGACAAGGCTCCCCAGGACTGGGTCGTATTCACTAAACCAGCTAGTGACTGGACAAGGCTCCCCAGGACTGGGTCGTATTCACTAAACCAGCTAGTGACTGGACAAGGCTCCCCAGGACTGGGTCGTATTCACTAAACCAGCTAGTGACTGGACAAGGCTCCCCGGGACTGGGTCGTATTCACTAAACCAGCTAGTAACTGGACAAGACTCCCCAGGACTGGGTCGTATTCACACCAGCTAGTGACTGGACAAGGCTCCCCAGGACTGGGTCGTATTCACTAAACCAGCTAGTGACTGGACAAGGCTCCCCAGGACTGGGTCACTAAACCAGCTATTCACTAAACCAGCTAGTGACTGGACAAGGCTCCCCAGGACTGGGTCGTATTCACTAAACCAGCTAGTGACTGGACAAGGCTCCCCAGGACTGGGTCGTATTCACTAAACCAGCTAGTGACTGGACAAGGCTCCCCAGGACTGGGTCGTATTCACTAAACCAGCTAGTGACTGGACAAGGCTCCCCAGGACTGGGTCGTATTCACTAAACCAGCTAGTGACTGGACAAGGCTCCCCAGGACTGGGTCGTATTCACTAAACCAGCTAGTGACTGAACAAGGCTCCCCAGGACTGGGTCGTACACCAGCTAGTGACTGGACAAGGGTCCCCAGGACTGGGTCGTATTTACTAAACCAGCTAGTGACTGGACAAGGGTCCCCAGGACTGGGTCGTATTCACTAAACCAGCTAGTGACTGGACAAGGGTCCCCAGGACTGGGTCGTATTCACTAAACCAGCTAGTGACTGGACAAGGGTCCCCAGGACTGGGTCGTATTTACTAAACCAGCTAGTGACTGGACAAGGGTCCCCAGGACTGGGTCGTATTCACTAAACCAGCTAGTGACTGGACAAGGGTCCCCAGGACTGGGTCGTATTCACTAAACCAGCTAGTGACTGGACAAGGCTCCCCAGGACTGGGTCGTATTCACTAAACCAGCTAGTGACTGGACAAGGCTCCCCAGGACTGGGTCGTATTCACTAGACACTAAATGAAAGAAAACAGACAGAAACTGAACTTATCCAATAGGAAAGAATCTCAGTTTCCTTTCATTACATTTCCTGTTGCAACATGTTTGCACTAATGAATACGACCCTGGGCTACCAGTGCTTCTGGGTGTAGTTTACCACTAGGTACAGATCTAGAATCAGCTTCACCTACCACAGTCCTATCTTTAACTAGAAGTAGGGAAAATGCCAAACTGACCCAACAACAGCATCTAGGGGCAACTTCTCCCTACCTGAACACAGGTGTGGTACCTGACTGTTGACATGGTCCCATAAGGCTCTGTGTAGGGAATAGGGTGTCATGGCTGGGTGGAGGAGAGGGAACAGGTGCCTTCCAGTTGAAACTGGAGAGGGCTCTGTGTCTGTGTGGTACAGTACTGCTACAGACAAGATGACATGTTCTCTGCGAGTCTTGCATCATGGTTGCTAGGGGCAACAGACTTAAAAGGTAGAGGACAGGTAGGTACTAGTTCCGTTGTTCCTCTGTCACAGTTATGCACCCACTCACTTGTACTACTGAGTCACGTAATGCTTCAAGACAGGCAGCAAGGGCTAGACACTACAATACTGTAGAATGCGCACCAGGGTTCAAATACTATTTGAAATATTTCAAAGACTTTTAGCGTTTGCTCTCTAACATGTTGGAGTTCCAGATGGGTGGGGTTTGACCGCCTGCAACTATTCTATTGGTTCCACTGTGCCAGGCAAGCTCAATCAAGCCCAGATCGTGTATTTGAAATGATTTTAAATAGTATTTGAACCCAGGGAAACACACATTTGCTCTGTAAGTGGAACCAACTACCGTGGAGTGGCGTCTCCCTAGATGCTATCTGCCTCTGGTCTAGGAGAGACTGTGTCCAAAACGGCACCATATTTCCTGTTTAAGGCACTTTTTTTGACCAGGGGCCATAGGGTTGAAAAGCAGTGCACTATGTAGGGAATAGGGAACCATTTTGGAAAGAAAATCTGTTACATAAACACTGGTTCTGTTCCACTTCAGTTAGGGCTCCTGAGTGGTGCAGCGGTCTAAGGCACCGCATCACTACAGACAGATACTAGTTCTATTCCGGGCTGTATCACATCTGGCCGTGATTGGGAGTCCCATAGGGCGGCGCACAATTGGCCCAGCATCGTCCGGGTTTGCCGGAGTAGGCCGTCATTGTAAATAAGAATTTGTTCTTAACTGTCTTGCCTAGTTAAATAAAGGTTTAAAAAGAAAATGATGTCAACAGGTTATCTGTGTAGGTAAGGAGAGTAGGATGTATCATCATGAGGTTATCAGCCAGTCTGAGGACTTACTGCCGACCACAAGAGACTAACACAGGAGAGACCAATGAAAACCATGTGCCTCTCTAACACAAACACACTCTCACTCAGGCAGTCACTCATCAAATCACCACTGCATGTATAAACCCAAACCTGCTGCCACAGAAACCAGCTGTGAGGTGCAGTGATCTCTTCCCCTCTCAGATCCAGCTGTGAGGTGTAGTGATCTCTTCCCCTCTCAGATCCAGCTGTGAGGTGCAGTGATCTCTTTCCCTCTCAGATCCAGCTGTGAGGTGTAGTGATCTCTTCCCCTCTCAGATCCAGCTGTGAGGTGCAGTGATCTCTTCCCCTCTCAGATCCAGCTGTGTTCCGTTATTCACCATTTCTCCTCCTCCTCTCTGAGCACTCAGCAACAGACATATTCCTCTCCTCCTCCTCTCTGAGCACTCAGCAACAGACATATTCCTCTCCTCCTCCTCTCTGAGCACTCAGCAACAGACATATTCCTCTCCTCCTCCTCTCTGCCCACTCAGCAACAGACATATTCCTCTCCTCCTCCTCCTCCTCTCTGAGCACTCAGCAACAGACATATTCCTCTCCTCTCTGAGCACTCAGCAACAGACATATTCCTCCTCCTCCTCTCTGAGCACTCAGCAACAGACATATTCCTCTCCTCTCCTCTCTGAGCACTTCCTCCTCTCTGAGCACTCAGCAACCTCCTCCTCCTCTCTGAGCACTCAGCAACAGACATATTGAGCACTCAGCAACAGGCATATTCCTCTCCTCCTCCTCTCTGAGCACTCAGCAACAGACATATTCCTCTCCTCTCTGAGCACTCAGCAACAGGCATATTCCTCTCCTCCTCTCTGAGCACTCAGCAACAGGCATATTCCTCTCCTCCTCTCTGAGCACTCAGCAACAGGCATATTCCTCTCCTTCTCCTCTCTGAGCACTCAGCAACAGACATATTCCTCTCCTTCTCCTCTGAGCACTCAGCAACAGGCATATTCCTCTCCTCCTCCTCTCTGAGCACTCAGCAACAGGCATATTCCTCTCCTCTCTGAGCACTCAGCAACAGGCATATTCCTCTCCTTCTCCTCTGAGCACACATCCCTTTCTTCAACCGCCCACTCATCCAGCAAGTGAGTTCCATCTCTTCCTCTCTCTGTCCTTGTATCCCTCCCTCCCTCTCCCCCTCTCCCTTGTCCCTCCCTCTCTGAGCCCTCCCCATCCCCCTCTCCTCCCTCTGAGCACCCCAGTCCATATCTCCCTCCCTCCCCTCTCTCTCACTCCCCCCAGGCCCTCTCTCCCCCCCCTCTCTGTCCCTCAGCAACCCTATTCCCCCCTCCCTCTCCCTCCAGCCAGACTATTCCCCGTCCCTCCCCCTCCTCTCTCTCACTCCCCTCCCCCCCCTCCCCCTCTCTCCTTCCCTCCCTCCCTCCCCCCATATTCCTTCCCTCTCTCCTTCTCAGCAACTCCTCCCCCTCTCCCTCCCCCTCTCTCTCTGTCCTCCCCCCCTCCTCTCCTCTCCTTCTCTCTCTCTCAGCAACAGGCATATCCCCTCTCTCTCTGAGCACTCCCCCTCCCCATATTCCATATTCCTCTCCTTCCCCTGAGCACTCATCAACAGGCATATTCCTCCTCCCCTCCCCTGAGCCCCCTCTCTCCTCTCTCCTCCCTGAGCACTCCCCCAGGCATATTCTCTCCTCCTCTCATCAGCTCTCTCCTTCCCCCCCCCCTCTGAGCCCAGCAACTCCTTCCCCCCTCCCTCTGAGCCTTCCCCCCATCTCTCTCTCCTTCCCCCCCTCTGAGCCTCAGCCCCCCTCCCCTCTCCTTCCCCCCCCTCCCTCTATTCCTTCCTCTCTCCTCCCTCCTCCCCTCTCAACCTCCCTCTCTCCTTCCCCCTCTCTGAGCACTCCTCCCCCTCCCTCCTCTCCTCCTCTCTCCTCCCCCCTCTCTCCTTCCCCCTGAGCACTCAGCCCCCCATCTCTCCTCCTCCCCCCTCCCTCTCTCCTTCTCCTCCCCCTCCCAGGCATATCTCCTTCCTCTCTCCTCTCCTCCCTCTCTCCTTCCTCTCTCCCTCCTCCCTCTCTCCTTCCTCTCTCCTTCCCCCTCCCTCTATTCCCTCCCCTCCTCTCTCCTCCTCTCTCCTTCCCCCTCCCTCTCTCCTCCCTCTCTCCTCCCCTCTCCTTCTCTCTCCTCATCAACAGGCACATTCCCCCCTCTCCTCTCTCCATATTCCCCTCCCTTCTCCCTCTGAGCCCTCCCTCTCCTTCCCCCCTCCCTCTCTCTCTATTCCTCCCCCCCCTCCCTCTCCTCCAGCCCCCTATTCCTCTCCTCCTCCTCTCCCCTCCAACAGGCTCCCCCCTCCTCTCTCTCCTCCCCCCTCTCCCCCCTCCTCTCTCCCCCCCCCTCTCCCTCTCCCTCCTCCCCCCCCCTCTCCCTGAGTTCCCTCTTCCCCCTCCTCCCCTATCCCCTCCCTCCCCCCCCTCTCCCTCCTCCCCCCTCCTCCCCCTCTCCCTCCCCCCCCCCCCTCTCTCTCCCTCCCCCCCCCCTCCCCCTCTCCCTCCCCCCCCCTCTCTCTCCCTCCCCCCTCCCCCCCTCCCTCCCCTCCTCTCCCTCCCTCCCCCCCCCCTCCCCCCCTCCCCCCTCTCCTCCCCCTCCCTCTCTCTCCCCTTCCCCCCCTCCCCTCCCTCCCCCTCTCCTCTCCCCCCCTCCCTCCTCTCTCCCCCCCCCCTCCCCCCCTCCTTCCCCCCCTCCCCTCTCCCCCTCTCCCCCCCCCCTCCCTCTCTCTCTCCTCCCCCCCCTCCCTCCTCCTCCCCCTCTCTCTCTCCTCCTCCTCCCCCCTCCCTCTCCTCCCCCCTCTCCCTCTCCTCCTCCCCCCCCCTCTCCCTCCTCCTCCCCCTCCCCCCTCCTCCCCCCCCTCTCCCTCCTCTCCCCCCCCCCCTCCTCCCCCCTCTCCCTCCCCCCCCCCCCTCTCTCCCTCCCTCCCTCCCCCTCTCCTCCTCCCCCCCTCTCCCTCCCCCCTCCCCTCTCCTCCTCCCCCCCCCCTCCTCCCCCCTTCCCTCCCCCTCCCCCCCCCCTTCCCTCCCTCCCCTCCCCCCTCCTCCTCCCTCCCCCTCCTCCTCCCTCCCCCCCCCCCTCTCTCCTCCCTCCCTCCCCCCCCTCTCTCCGTCCCCCCCCCTCTCTCCGTCCCTCCCCCCCTCTCTCCGTCCCTCCCTCCCCCTCTCTCCGTCCCTCCCTCTCTCTCTAGCCAGTGAGAGGAGAGGTAGAACTGCAATAATGTTTCCCAAACGGAACCCTATTCCCTATATTGTACTCTAATTTACCATAGTGCCCTGTTCAGAAGTAGAGCACTACATAGGGAATAAGGTGTCATTTGTGATGCAGCCAGGTGATGTAACCTAATACAGGTAAATGAGGTAACGATGTTTGATTGACTGGAGCACAAAAGAACGAAGCGCTAACCCATAAGTAAACAACACAGAAGAGGCAAAACCACCACTGTTTTATGGTGATTTAATCACTTTTCATCATGTGCTAATAGGCTGTTATAACACAGGTTCTGTGTCTCAAATGGCACCCTATTCCCTATATAGTGCACTACCAGGTCAAAAGTAGGGTACACGTCAAACACATTCCACGGAGGGCCGAGTGTCTGATGGTTTTCGCTCCTCCCTTGTATTTGACTGATCAATTAAGGCCATTGATTAGTTAGGGACTCCCCTCACCTGGTTGTCCAGGTCTTAACTGGACACAAGGTGAAAGGAGATGAACCAGCCGACACTGGGCCCTCCATGGAATGAGTTGGACTCCCCTTCACTAAATCAATCAGATGGTATTAGTGCCCAGCTTGGGATACCTATGGGATATTGATGACAGTATTGGGAGCTAAAACCAAATGAAAATCTCCTAAATCAGATCAAACTAGCCTCAAACCAGTTTGTGTTCATTTAAACTGGTTTTCCTAGATTCAAACTGGTTGATGTTAGTTGACAGCAAATATACTACCAAGCAGGATCAATGTCCCAACTGCATGACCCCTCTATGTTGAACTGTCTGTCCCCTATACATGTCACTCATGTTATGGATTCCCATCACCTGGTCATCTACGTCTTGAATCGGAAACATCGAAAGGAAATAACAAAACCAGCAGACACCCCTGATACACCCCTAGGTCCCTTCAACAAGACATCATGGCCACGAAGACAGGAAGAGAGGTGGAGACAGAAATCAGGCCAGACTACAAGGGGTGTATTCATTATGGAAACTGTTTAAGAACCAAACGGAAGCAAACAGAGAAAAAGGAAGTAAACAGGAATGGACCTACCCAAATTGGTCCAATACAAACTCTTGTTTGCGTGTTCCATTTGGAGTAAACCAGAGATCGATAGAGGACTCATCGTGGATATAAACTGTTAACATGGACATTGTCACTGAGGACTAACTTGCAAGCACGAAAACACTCAACAAATGTCAAGCAAATATATGCCCGGGATACCCTATTAATTGAAGTTTTACTGTACTTTAAAATGGAGTTAGCTTTAGCTTCAATGGCACTGCTCATTCTGTCACAGACGCTATAACTTATCAGATACAAAGATGAGTCATTCATCTCTATGGAGTAAAGGGTTTCTGTTGCAAAACGTTTTGCAGCAGACTAAACGTTTTGCTATAGGAATCGGTGTAATGATTACACCCCAGTAATCTTGGGGCAAAACGAATGACTGTCAAACTAGCAGACTGACCAAATGCGTATCTAGCTACTAGTTAGCTTTGATACCTTCACTCCTTTAATGTCCAAGGACCGTATGCTATTTTCAGAGGTAGACCATCTCCGCAGCCAAAACAGCCAAATACTCCCATCTAAACGTCAATCGATTCTCAATTGCGATACGGTTCTAGAAACATAAAGCCCTGTACTTTCATATCACAAAATCATTTCCCAAATGGAAAACACATACGATATACACTTACTGTACACTGTTTTAACCGGCTTCATCACAGTCGCAGCTGACAGTATCTTTCAGTGACAACATGTTTCTGTCGGCCTTCTGTTACACACAGGTGTTCAGAGCACGCGAGACAGCCAATTAGCATGTCGCATTCCTCCGTCTGTCTTCCGTAAACAGCTGTAACATGGAGATATGACCTTGTGGGAACACCAACCCTAACCCTATAAAAATGTGCGTTTCAATTTAACCTTTTGTTTTGAGAAAAGTATGTCTCGCTTATATGAAAGGTTATGCTTCCAAAACCGTACCGCAAGCAATGCGTGTTAATGTTCAGACCGAACGTCTGATCTCTTATTAATAACAAACCTCCACTGTAGACGCCTTCGTCCAATTACTCCTGTGTGTAAAGGAACGGAACAGAGTCATGATCAAGGTCTAGCTATGATACATGTAGGAGCTACGTCAAAGGCTGGATGACTGTCAATCAATGGAAACTCTGGAAAAAGTCAGAGAAGGTCGGAAATAGTTTCGGAAAGTATATTCCTCTTTTAGCAAGCTCCTTGCTAGCTTGTGCAAAACAACTTCAGCATTAGGGGCTAGCTTATTGGATAGCATTGATAAATCCGCCTCCAGACTGCTTGTCAATTGAAATTATCCGTTACTTTATTATGCCTGGCTTTGTATACTTTAGACAGACCGTACTCACTGGGAATACTTTAGACAGACCGTACTCACTGAGGGAGGTCTCCGCGTCCCCCCGTAGCGACTGTTTGGAGGAGGTTATCCGGTGTTTCGGCGGTTCTCGGTCCCTACTCCCCCTGCTCCATCGCTGGAAGAGAGTTGAGGCAGCCAGCTCGACTTCCGCCTTCTCGCTGCTTCCCTGGCGCGAGCGGAATGAACTCTGGAAACTCTGCCAACTTGCCGCGCAATGACGACGCACAGCCGCTGACCGACGCATCCCAACGAGCGTCCTGATTGGTCCGTTCCTTTCTGCGTCGCTTGACCCAGCGTTTACTTAAAATATTCTGTCCTTCGCGCTGAGTTGAACACACTGACCCTGACCTTCTCGGGTAACCTGTACAGTCCATACAAGTGGGTACAGTACAGTTCAGACTCAGAGATAAATAATATTTTCCTAAAAACTGCAAACGAAACGAATAGAACTGCTGCCGCGGTAGAATTAAAATAACGTTCAACGCGTTGTCTCTAGAGCGCGATATTCTCTCGTGAATGGGTGTCAGAAGGCTGGTCGAACACAATATCCCTTATGTTCCCCAAAAACAATGGTCCTATTTATAACGTTTCATATGAGGGTTATGAAAAGGCTCGACTTCCCTTGCAACCACAGTTGCAACCACAGTTTTCCCTGACAGTCCCGTCTCTGAAACTCACCAATATTTTCTCAAAAAGAAAGCTTTGACAGAATGGCACACTTCTATGACATACACATTTATTGTGATATTTTACATAATTCTCCCACCAACATTATTACTAGTCATGTAAACAATAATGTAAACAAGCATTTAGGCTACTAGACAAAGAAGCATAATGACCCACATAAAACCATTATTACATTTTAGTGTGCAAATCTAGATTGACAATTTCATATTAGGGTAGAATAATAAACAAAATACAGTATTCCTTAGTTCTAGATTGACAAATTCAAGTGTCAAACAGTTATTTTGGGGTACATGTTACAATGAATTCCATGTGTAACACACATCTGACAATTATTTAGGTAAATATTGACAAATGTCCAAAATGGTAACCTTTTCCCTAAAAAAAGTGCACTACTTTTCACCATTCGGGACGTACCCTATTGAATGCCAACATTCACCTTTCTTCATACTGATTGCAATTCATGTCATGTACTTAATCTTAACACGAGAAGTCCAGACCCTGTTCATGTCCTTTAGAAAATAACCAGGGTTTGAATTACAGGGGGGGGGGGGGCAGATTGAACACCCTCACCGTTCATGCACCCCCAAGAGGCCATGTATAATTTGAACCCTGGTTCTGATGACAGGTCAATAAAGTTATAATAACAGGTGAACAACATAGTGGGGAAAGACTCCCAGTCAATATGGCTCAGAGAACAGGCATCCTTATTCAAGTCAATGATGTCATAATGGGTGGACTATTTCTATGGTTCAGAGAGGTTTAGAAACAAACACAGGAAGTGATGTAACAATACAAAGAAGCAAAAAAGTGCCACTGTCGGCGCGTTATCAACTACACTGTGCCACTAAAACAAGCGATGAAATCGACTGGACAATGGCAAAATTGCCATGAAGACAATATTAATTTGTGCATAGTGATTGGTTAACTGATTAGCTATCTCGCTCGCTCTGGAATCAAGTGTTGCTACTTTATCCTGGCAGGCTATGCTTCAGTCCCAAATGGCACCCTATACCCTACTTAGTGAAATAGACCTGGTTAAAACTAGTGAACTATATAAGGATGCAATTTGGGACGCATAATATGTTTTCAAACTTTGGCTGGTCCAGGATCAGTTTGACCATTTCCCTAAAAGATTCCTAAGAGCTTTACAAGTAGGCCGTCATTGTAAATAAGAATTTGTTCTTAACTGTCTTGCCTAGTTAAATAAAGAAAAAGATGTCAACAGGTTAGCTGTGTAGGTAAGGAGAGTAGGATGCATCATCATGAGGTTATCAGCCAGTCTGAGGACTTACTGCCGACCACAAGAGACTAACACAGGAGAGACCAATGAAAACCATGTGCCTCTCTAACACAAACACACTCTCAAAAGATCTTCTACGCAGCAGTCCTGGAGGAAGTGGCAGCTTAGAGGGAACATGGCTCAAAAGATCTTCTACGCAGCAGTCCTGGAGGAAGTGGCAGCTTAGAGGGAACATGGCTCAAAAGATCTTCTACGCAGCAGTCCTGGAGGAAGTGGCAGCTTAGAGGGAACATGGCTCAAAAGATCTTCTACGCAGCAGTCCTGGAGGAAGTGGCTCTTGAACGTTTAAAATGAGAAAGTATGTAGAGATTATATTGGACCTAAAAGTTAAATAACTTCCCTTTTTCTGGCCCACAAATTGTTTTTGACGAACAAATCGGTCCGGGAAAAAAATCTGTGCGGCCATCCTCTGAATTTAGAAAATCCCGATGCGGCCTTTGAGCCAAAATGATTGCCCACCTTTCTATAAGACATAAAGCAGGGTCTGGAATATTTCCTGGAGTATTTCCTGGTCATGACTTGAACCAGGAAGAACTCCAGGCGATAGCTTTTTGTAACGGAGCAGGGTGAAGATGCCCCTATACGCAGATCTTGGGTCAGTTTAGCATTTTTTCCCACTAATAGTTCAAGTTAAGAGGAATCAAAAACTGATCCAAGAACTGTAACTAAGGGAATCTTCACCCCAGAGGTTCTGTAACACAAAACATAATACCTGTTACCTAACCACCTTGTTTAGCCAATAGCCATCAGTCCATAAAAACTGGTGCGTGGTGCCTCTAGATGTGGTTCAGAACAGAGGTGTTTGTGGTTGATATGTAAATGAATGATTGGCCAGTGTCCCTGTATCTCTTCAATGATTGGCTGGTGTCCCTGTATCTCTTCATTGATTGGCTGGTGTCCCTGTATCTCTTTAGCTCTTCCCCATCATCTTTAACAGCAGCTGTACAAGGAGGAGGTAGACGCATGAAGACAAAGGTCACAAAGGTCAAGTTCATCTTAACCTTTGAGACAGACAAACTGATACTCATGATGAGTAATGATCATTAGCTCAAGGAGAGTGCCTCACAAAAAGCACACCACACTAAGGTCTGGAGGAAATAACACTGTCTAGCTAATACATTTTTTATTTTCTTCAAAGGTTGACTGTGACTTGGAAAGAGATAGGGAGGGAGGGAGGGAGGAGATAGGGTGGGAGGAGATAGGGAGGGAGGGAGGAGATAGGGAGGGAGGAGATAGGGAGGGGCGAGCAAGAGAAGGAGAAGAAAAAGGAAGGGATAGATAAGGAGGAAGAGGGAGAAAGAGGTAGGGATGGGGGTACCTACCTGAGTGAGGTGGTAGTCTCCGTCGACTAGCTGCTCGATGATGTTGAAGTGATCTGTGTTTGGAACGTCCTCCAATGTTACCTTCAGTCCTTCTGTTGACTCCAGAGTCTGCAAGAGGGAAGGAGGAGAGGAGGGAGAGAGGAAGGAGAGGGAGGGAGGAGAGGGAGGGAGAGGAGGAGGGAGAGGAGGAAGGGAGGGAGGAGGAGGGAGAGGGAGGGAGGAGGAGGAGGGAGAGAGGGAAGGAGGAGAGGAGGGAGAGAGGAGGGGGAGGAGAGGAGGGAGAGAGGGAGGAAGAAGGAGGAGAGGGGGAGGGAGGAAGGGAAGAGAGGGAGAGCAAAGAGGGAGAGAGGAAGGGAAGGGAGGAGGGAGAGGAAGGGAGGAGGAGGAGGGAGAGAGGGAAGGAAGAGGAGAGGAGGGAGAGGAGGGAAGGAGGGAGGAGAGAGGAAGGGAAGGAGGAGAGGAGGGAGAGAGGAAGGGAAGAGAGGGAGAGAGGAAGGGAAGGAGGAGAGGAGGGAGAGAGGAAGGGAAGGAGGAGAGGAGGGAGAGAGGAAGGGAAGAGAGGGAGAGCAAAGAGGGAGAAAAAAGGGACAGAAAGTTAGTAATTTTCTAGGCCCTAAAACTCTTCCAAAAATATAAGGGTGCAGCTGTGTTATAAAGGTGAATTGTTCTGTCACTTTCTGAAATCTACAAGAACAATCTAGATATATTCTAATGTGTCCCAGACAATGTCTGTTTTTCCATCCATGGAAGGAAGACACAGAGAGGGACCAGCAAAGAGGCTGAGAGGAAGGGAAGGAGAGCTAGTGTTCAGGGAAGGTCCTGACTTTCAGTCCTTGGATGGGAGACCAGATGCTGCTGGAAGTGGTGTTGGAGGGCCAGTAGGAGGCAGAGGAAGGACTGGGAGAGGAGGGAAAAATATCCCAATGCCCCAGGGCAGAGGAGAGAGGGAGACTGCAGGGAAGAGAGGGGAGCAAAGAGGGAGAGAGGAAGGGAAGATATTAGAAATGAAGGAGGGTGAGCAAAGAGGGAGAGAGGAAGGGAAGAGAGGGAGAGCAAAGAGGGAGAGAGGAAGGGAAGGAGGGGAGGGAGAGAGGAAGGGAAGGAAAGATCCCAGAGGCAGGGAAGGAGGAGAGGAGGGAGAGAGAAGGGTGGAGGAGAGGAGGGAGAGAGAAAGGGAAATTCCCAAGGGAGAGAGAAAGGGAAGGAGGCGAGGAGGGTGAGAGGAAGGGAAGAGAGGGAGAAAAAAGGGACAGAAAGTTAGTAATTTTCTAGGCCCTAAAACTCTTCCAAAAATACAAGTGTGCAGCTGTGTTATAAAGGTGAATTGTTTTGTCTCTTTCTGAAATCTACAAGAACAATCTAGATACATTCTAATGTGTCCCAGACAATGTCTGTTTTTCCATCCATGGAACTCGGGACACATTCTATTCATCAGCTCTGATTCTGTTTTCTACTTCTATGTGTTCAGTCTGTACTGACTTTGTAGTAGTCCTCCGACTGCTTCCGGAACTCTGGTGAGTCTTTCTGCGCCACGGCAACCACGATGTCACAGTTGGAGGAGGAGAGTTTGAGCTGCGGAACCAGCTGACTAGGACTGTTCCTCAGAGCCACCTCTCTGTGAAGAGACAGAGAGTGAGACAGAGAGAAAGAGGGGAAACAAGAGGCGAGAGAGAGAGAGGAGCTTGCACGCGTGTTACCTCTCCCACTATGTCTCCCTGTCATGGCTTGTGCGCCATCAGTACAGCTACCAACACATCTTGACCACCAAAGTCCATTTGATGTCACAAACCTGTCCAGTACTTGAAAAATATCCTCTCCTGTTGTCCTGGTTTCCAGTGGTTTCATTTAGGATGTCTTCCTTAATTGACCCTCATAAACGTAACAGACATATACCAATGCCAGGCCTGTTGACTCACCAATAATTTGGCCATTGATGTAAGCAGTAATTGTTTACTCATTGACCTGTAGCTGACCATGAAACAGTAGATGAAGGCATGGTTGTATAGTTTTTGTTACCCCTTTTTCCCTCAGCATGTCCCAGCCATATCCGTGGTCAGCTGGAAGAAGGGAAGTCCTGATAGCATGGGTCTTGCCTGTCTCGGTAGCACCATATAAGGTTAACCCCTTCTCATTAATTCAAATGTTGTTTTTTCACCAGGCCTCAGTTTCATCATTGAAAGCCTCCAGCCATATTTTTCACTGGTCAGCAGGTTTCTAAATTTATCAAGAGTGAAACCTCCAAGGGAGTTAAGTGATTGATGTTTGACTGTACCTGTACATTGTGTTGTTAGCTCAATGACAAAGACTCTTATAGGACCAGAGGCTCATTAATGGTATCTGTTGCTTTTATTTACCATTTCACATATAAATGTCATCTTTACTCACTCAAAAAATGAGTGGCTACATTAAATGCATAATGGTTTATTTTGTTTTAAATGTCTGCTCAAGATCAGTTTTCCTGAGGAGAGAGTAAGTGGTTAATGTGATTGGATGTTAATTATTTGACTAGGTTACCTGTATTTGACATTGTGTTGTTATTTCGCTGAACACTGGATGGTTTCATTGTATTTTAGGCAGTGAAACGAGGCTACTCAGTCGAGAGAGAAAAAACTCACCCAAATGTATATCCCCATGGAAACCATTAATGTACTGTTTGAAAATGTGAGAAAAAATACATTAAATGATATTTTTTATTTTATTTGGTGTACCCCTGACAGCATTGCACGTACCTCAGTTTGGGAATACCTGAGGTAGAGCATTCAGTGGTGCATCTTCAGGGGTGGATGGGTGTGGGGGTGTGTGGTACGTACTCTGTCATCTTCAGGGGTGGATGGGTGTGGGGGTGTGTGGTACGTACTCTGTCATCTTCAGAGGCTCGTTGACATAGGTGGACAGGATGGGCAGGAGGTCATATATACCACTGACCAGGAACGCACCTGAGAGAGAGAGAGACAATGTTTGGGTAAGGAGATAGGAGGGAGAGACAATGTTTGGGTAAGGAGATAGGAGGGAGAGACAATGTTTGGGTAAGGAGATAGGAGAGAGAGACAATGTTTGGGTAAGGAGAGAGAGACAATGTTTGGGTAGGAGGGAGAGACAATGTATGGGTAAGGAGATAGGAGGGAGAGACAATGTTTGGGTAAGGAGATAGGAGGGAGAGACAATGTTTGGGTAAGGAGATAGGAGGGAGAGACAATGTTTGGGTAAGGAGATAGGAGAGAGAGACAATGTTTGGGTAAGGAGATAGGAGGGAGAGACAATGTTTGGGTAAGGAGATAGGAGGGAGAGACAATGTTTGGGTAAGGAGATAGGAGAGAGAGACAATGTTTGGGTAAGGAGATAGGAGGGAGAGAAGATTGTCAATCATTCAAAATAAAAAAGCAGGTCTTTCTGTGGTTATGGAGAAAGATTACTGAGATCACGTCTCTGCTGACAACCCGCTATCTCTTGACCTCTTGACCTCTCACCTTTGATCTGAGGGGTCACACTGTACTGAGACCAGTCTGTAGAGAGGATCATAGCAGCCAGGTGGGCCCCCGCAGAGTGGCCACACAGGTACAGACCACTAGAGAGAGCGAGAGAGAGGATTGCCAGTCAGAAACCAACCCCTAGCCTAGACATTCATATCATCAAATCATGACATATTTGTTACTATCTCATTTAGTCAGATAGTAAAGATTATATTCAGCCACTCTTGGAGGGCAATGGAAGTTGATTAAAAATGTGCTTCTATATCATTAAGACTGCCTTTAGTAAGCACAGATCTGAGACTGAGACTGATGAAGAGGGCGCACCTAATGTGTGAATACTGTTGAATGACGGACACCACACTCCTCCGCACCTGAGACACCATCAAATCCATGTTCCCTGGATGGGAAACAGGGGGAAGAGGAGGAAAGTAAGAAAACATAGGAACAAACGAGGGACAGATGGAGTGCACAATTTTAGACCAACAGGCTGCTGTGCTCTGAAGACCCCAGCTGCAGTCTACAGAAGTAGTACGCTATAGATAAACAGGGAGACATTTGGTACGCATTCATAATGTCTCCTATGTTGCTATGACATCACAAACCAGGGACACATCAACGGTACCTTTGGGAGCGATGTCGTAACCCACGGCGACCACCACGACGCCCTTATGGACCAATGGGACAGCCATAAACCCGGACTCCTCCTTACTAGGGAGAAGAAACATATAGGCCTTTTCTCAAATGGATTTGCTCAACTCCTGCATCCTCGTGGAGAAAAATGTGCTTGTATGAAATTAGACTCCTCTCCACACACGCGGCATCAGGCAAATGACGTTTACACGGGTGAAAATCCCTGAATATATGTGTAAAGTTACAAAACACATTTAGCAAAACATTCTATATATAAATGGATATGTGCATTATCTTTTTCAGATGTTTTACCTGCTGTTCTCTACCTGCTGTTCTCTACCTGCTGTTCTCTACCTGCTGTTCTCTACCTGCTGTTCTCTACCTGCTGTTCTCTACCTGCTGTTCTCTACCTGCTGTTCTCTACCTGCTGTTCTCTACCTGCTGTTCTCTACCTGCTGTTCTCTACCTGCTGTTCTCTACCTGCTGTTCTCTACCTGCTGTTCTCTACCTGCTGTTCTCTACCTGCTGTTCTCTACCTGCTGTTCTCTACCTGCTGTTCTCTACCTGCTGTTCTCTACCTGCTGTTCTCTACCTGCTGTTCTCTACCTGCTGTTCTCTACCTGCTGTTCTCTACCTGCTGTTCTCTACCTGCTGTTCTCTACCTGCTGTTCTCTACCTGCTGTTCTCTACCTGCTGTTCTCTACCTGCTGTTCTCTACCTGCTGTTCTCTACCTGCTGTTCTCTACCTGCTGTTCTCTACCTGCTGTTCTCTACCTGCTGTTCTCTACCTGCTGTTCTTACCTGCTGTTCTCTACCTGCTGTTCTCTACCTGCTGTTCTCTACCTGCTGTTCTCTACCTGCTGTTCTCTACCTGCTGTTCTCTACCCTACCTGCTGTTCTCTACCTGCTGTTCCTACCTGCTGTTCTCTACCTACCTGCTGTTCTCTACCCACCTGCTGTTCTCTACCTACCTACCTGCTGTTCTCTACCTGCTGTTCTCTACCTGCTGTTCTCTACCTGCTGTTCTCTACCTGCTGTTCTCTACCTGCTGTTCTTTACCTGCTGTTCTCTACCTGCTGTTCTCTACCTGCTGTTCTCTACCTGCTGTTCTCTACCTACCTGCTGTTCTCTACCTACCTGCTGTTCTCTACCTACCTGCTGTTCTCTACCCACCTGCTGTTCTCTATCTACCTACTGTTATCTATCTGCTGTTCTCTATCTGCTGTTCTCTATCTGCTGTTCTCTACCTGCTGTTCTCTACCTACCTGCTGTTCTCTACCTACCTGCTGTTCTCTATCATACCTGCTGTTCTCTATCTACCTACTGTTCTCTATCTGCTGTTCTCTATCTGCTGTTCTCTACCTACCTGCTGTTCTCTATCTACCTGCTGTTCTCTATCTACCTACTGTTCTCTACCTGCTGTTCTCTACCTGCTGTTCTCTACCTGCTGTTCTCTACCTACCTGCTGTTCTCTATCTACCTGCTGTTCTCTACCTGCTGTTCTCTACCTGCTGTTCTCTACCTGCTGTTCTCTACCTGCTGTTCTCTACCTGCTGTTCTCTACCTGCTGTTCTCTACCTGCTGTTCTCTATCTGCTGTTCTCTACCTGCTGTTCTCTACCTGCTGTTCTCTACCTGCTGTTCTCCTTTGAGAAAACGACTGCTTCAAAGGGGGTGTGGCATATCAAAACTCTTCCATGAAGGACTCAGTAGGATACACATGACTGTCCTCGATGAAAGGTGGCTATCGAGGAGGGGAGGACACTTCCATTTCACCTACTGACAAACTGACTCTCTCCCACCACTTATCGGTTTCCGGTCATGGAGGAGAGAGGACGGAGGAGAGAGGACGGAGGAAAGAGGACGGAGGAGAGAGGACGGAGGAAAGAGGACGGAGGAGAGAGGACGGAGGAAAGAGGACAGAGGAGAGAGGATGGAGGAGAGAGGACGGAGGAGAGAGGAGGAGGAGAGAGGACGGAGGAGAGAGGACGGAGGAGAGAGGACGGAGGAGAGAGGACGGAGGAGAGAGGACGGAGGAGAGAGGACGGAGGAGGAGGAGAGGACGGAGGAGAGAGGACGGAGGAGGACGGAGGAGAGGACGGAGGAGAGAGGAGGAGGAGAGGACGGAGAGGAGGAGAGAGGACGGAGGAGAGAGGACAGAGGAGAGAGGACGGAGGGAGAGGACGGAGGAGAGAGGACGGAGGAGAGGACGGAGGAGAGAGGACGGAGGAGAGAGGACAGAGGACGGAGAGGACGGAGGAGAGAGGACGGAGGAGAGAGGACGGAGGAGAGAGGACGGAGGAAGAGGACGGAGGAGAGAGGACGGAGGAGAGAGGACGGAGAAGAGAGGACAGAGGAGAGAGGACAGAGGACAGAGGAGAGAAGACAGAGGAGAGAGGACAGAGGAGAGAGGACGGAGGAGAGAGGACGGAGGAAAGAGGACGGAGGAGAGAGGACAGAGGAGAGAGGACGGAGGACGGAGGAGTGAGGATGGACTTTTTCCCAAATGAGAAAGGCCGAGCGAAATAGAATATGTAGAATGGTTATTAATTCCCCAATATCACAGCCATGACCAGAGAGACAAATTATTGATAGACAGACAGACAGACAGACAGA
This sequence comes from Oncorhynchus tshawytscha, assembly GCF_018296145.1. Lineage (NCBI taxonomy): Eukaryota > Metazoa > Chordata > Actinopteri > Salmoniformes > Salmonidae > Oncorhynchus > Oncorhynchus tshawytscha. The sequence continues at coordinate 103,588 of NW_024609799.1, forward strand.
CAGACAGACAGACAGACAGACAGACAGACAGACAGACAGACAGACAGACAGACAGACAGACAGACAGACAGGTACCTAAGGAACTGCCAGTAGCCTCCATGGAGGTAGATTACCAGTGGGACATCTAGAAGAAAACATGGTTATGGGTAATTCCACAGTTACAGAATGATGTGGACTCACATTTCTTTACCTTAAAATATATGTCAAACAAAAAACTAAGTTAAACAGCCCCATACAACACAGTAACTACTCTTAACCATTTCCACTGAAAATTTACCAAAAAAATAGAATTAACTTGAAGAACAGTGCATATGCTAAGTTTGGTAACAGAATGACGATTTGTGCCATTTTTTCCATCCTTCCACACACCTTCACCCCCTCCCCGCAAACACCCACTTAGAAGATCCATGGCCAGATGCATATGTGCTGTCTAACCCAGGGCACTGCCTGTGTCTGTGTGGATCTGTGTCTGTGTGGATCTGTGTCTGTGTGGATCTGTGTCTGTGTGGACCTGTGTCTGTGTGGATCTGTGTGTGTATCTGTGTCTGTGTGGATCTGTGTCTGTGTGGATCTGTGTCTGTGTGGATCTGTGTGATCTGTGTGGATCTGTGTCTGTGTGGATCTGTGTCTGTGTGGATCTGTGTCTGTGTGGATCTGTGTCTGTGTGGATCTGTGTCTGTGTGGATCTGTGTCTGTGTGTGGATCTGTGTCTGTGTGGATCTGTGTCTGTGTGGGTCTGTGTCTGTGTGGACCTGTGTCTGTGTGGATCTGTGTCTGTGTGGATCTGTGTCTGTGTGGATCTGTGTGTGTATCTGTGTGGATCTGTGTCTGTGTGGATCTGTGTCTGTGTGGATCTGTGTCTGTGTGGATCTGTGTCTGTGTGGACCTGTGTCTGTGTGGATCTGTGTATGTATCTGTGTCTGTGTGGATCTGTGTCTGTGTGGATCTGTGTCTGTGTGGATCTGTGTCTGTGGACCTGTGTCTGTGTGGACCTGTGTCTCTGTGGATCTGTGTCTGTGTGGACCTGTGTCTGTGTGGACCTGTGTCTCTGTGGATCTGTGTCTGTGTGGACCTGTGTCTGTGTGGACCTGTGTCTCTGTGGATCTGTGTCTGTGTGGACCTGTGTCTGTGTGCAGTTTCTACTGTGGAAATGCCTTGTTTCTCCGGTTCCATGTTGCCCCCAGGCCTGTGTGTCATGTAAGGTGTTGTGAAAGCTTGGTTTCCCCTTGATAAGGGATACCGCATCCCCTTTAAGGGCTACCGCATCCCCTTTAAGGGATACCACATCCCCTTGATAAGGGCATACCGCATCCCCTTGATAAGGGCATACCGCATCCCCTTGATAAGGGCATACCGCATCCCCTTGATAAGGGCTACCGCATCCCCTTGATAAGGGCTACCGCATCCCCTTTAAGTCATTAGACATCTGTCACAGCTGTCAGTAATGTGCTGCTGCCTTACTGCACTACAGTACTACACAACAGTAGTACACTACAGTACTACACAACAGCAGTAATGTACACTACAGTACTACACAACAGTAGTAATGTACACTACAGTACTACACAACAGTAGTAATGTACACTACAGTACTACACAACAGTACTGAACTACAGTACTACACAACAGTAGTAATGTACACTACAGTACTACACAACAGTACTGAACTACAGTACTGAGCTACACTATTACACTACAGTACTACACAACAGTAGTAATGTACACTACAGTACTACACAACAGTACTGAACTACAGTACTGAGCTACACTATTACACTACAGTACTACACTATTACACTACAGTACAACACTACATTACTCCACTACACTACTGAACTACAGTATTACACCACAGTACACTACAGTACTACACTACTACACCACAGTACTACACTATTACACTACAGTACAACACTACATTACTCCACTACACTTACGCACCACTGCACTTTGTATACCAGGGTTGGCTGGCCTTCTATAGTCACTCGTAGGCTCAGTCTCTGGTATACTTTTATTTACAAAGCCATTTTGGGTTTACTACCTTTTTATTTGGGCATTTTTATTGTTCAGAAATGTGGTGGGTACTCTCTTCGTTCGCTGGACTTTATCCTGCTAACTGTTCCAAATGTCCGAACTGAATTTGGTAAAAGGGCTTTTATGTACTCTGTGCCATCGTCTTGGAACACCTTACAGAATACTTTTAAACTGGAAGAACTTGTCCTGATTGGTGTTTTTAAATCACTGATGGATGATCTTGAGACTGATTCCCTGACCTGTCAATGTTTTTCATTTGATGTTTTTGATTGTGTTATATGGGAATTCTATGGTTTTTACTAGATGACTTGTAGTTTTTCATGTTGTTTGTCTGTATTTTTTGTAATGACTTGGTGCTGCCTATCTTGGCCAGGATGCTCTTGAAAAATAGATTTTAAATCTCAATGAGTCCTTCCTGGTTAAATTTATAAAAAATACACTACTGAACTACAGTATTACACCACAGTACACTACTACACCACAGTACACTACTACACCACTACACCACAGTACACTACTACACTACTACACCACAGTACTACACTACAGTATACCCCCTTTGGTCTCAACAACATACTGTAGCTGCAGTACACTAGTGTTAGATCAGGAGATTGAATCTGGAAAGAGTTTTGGTTTATGCTTCCTTTTAATACTATTTTGATGTAATATCTCAAATAATCAGTGACAGAAAATAACTCAGTTTTCATGTTTTCAGTGAAACCCTTCTTTTATTTAATTTCACCACGAGATGAAGAATGAAGGTGTGTGTCTCAGTAGCTGGGATCAGAGGGATGATGCCTGAGGGCTGTCTGTGGAGATGCCTGAGGGCTGTCTGTGGAGATGCCTGAGGGCTGTCTGTGGAGATGCCTGAGGGCTGTCTGTGGAGATGCCTGAGGGCTGTCTGTTGTGATGCCTGAGGCTGTCTGTGGAGATGCCTGAGGGCTGTCTGTGGAGATGCCTGAGGCTGTCTGTGGAGATGCCTGAGGGCTGTCTGTGGAGATGCCGGAGGGTGATGGGGGGGGGCTGAGGAGTATTTATGTCTGTAATAAAGCCTATTGTGGAGGAAAACTCATGCTGATTTCCAGGCCCACCCATGGTTGCGACCCTGCCCAGTCATGTGAAATCCATAGATTGGGGTCAAATGAATTTATTTCAATTGACTGATTTCCTTATATTAACTCTAACTCACCAAAATCTTTGAAATTGTTGCATGTTGCGTTTATACGTGTGTCACTTGATTATCCTGTTATTCTATCGTCATCTTCTAGTTGAAGACAATATCAGAGAGGGTGTGTTGTTGACAAACAGGATATATCACAGACACACACACCTAGAGAAGTGGTGGTGGGAACATAGACGTCTAGTTTCTCCCCCTCTCCTTCTCCATAGGGAACGTTGAGGAGGGTTTGGGCCAGGCCACGGGCACGCTCCGTACCTAAACACGCACCAAAAACATGCACACGGAGAAATGTACAGAGACACACCACTTTGTTTACTTTGCAAAAATGTATTTTGACTAAACTGTAGTGTAACCTACGGATACAGAAATACTTGTTAGCCATACGGGGCACAACAACAATAGAAATCAAACCAACGACATACAGTTGGTTACTTTCCAATCATTCATTTCATTATTCGGACTGCGGGCACCACCCATATGTCACCGCTAGCCTAAAGAAGATCCCCATAGCAATCAGTTGGCTATTGCTCTTTCCTGAACCCACACTCTTGTCAATAATCAACTTTATCGGCTAGTTAATCAATCATCGACAGACCTTCTTTGAGCGCCGTCACGTGGGATTTGATAACGTCGTCTGCCGACATTCTGTGCGACCATTGGCTGGGCGAAAACTGCCTCTCTAGCTCCTGTCAAAGCAACCACACACAAGTGTGTTGTGAATATGGGCGGCCATAGGTACAAGCTGGTTGGAGTGGGAACATTAGCTCATAAAGACCAGGCAGACAGCGAGGGCGCAGTCCAACAGCGCCCCCAGTCGGTAGTCATTCGGAACTTTTGATTAATAGCAGAAGTCAACATACAGATTTTTGTTGATACTTTTGTTGTTTCAACAGATGATGTGAGCAGGGAACTAAAGTATTTATAATCGATATTTAGATATGAGAAACGGTGCTTTATTTTATAGTGATAATGGCAAACGGATAGGCAAAGTTTAGAAATGAAGAGAGTAGGTTATGAAAAAGAGGAACTAGGCTACTTGCAGACATTATTATATATTTCTAACAGTTGTTAAAATACTTTGTTATATAAAGGTTACATTTAAAAAAGTAAAAAATGTATTCTTTTTCCCACCAGGTTCATATGTTAATATAGCATGTTGTTTAGTGATCATGCAGGCCTGCTTCCTGGGGAATAGGGGCGCGCGTACTTACGAGAGACGCACATATTTGTGCTCTACAAATGTTGCGTATTTTCTTTTGGATGCAGGAGAGAACTGCAATGCGTTAAAACAACCTGATATCCGAGGTCCACGTCTTTAGTCGCAATCAATCACACACAAAGCAGAGCTACAGCTGCACCGGTTACATATTTACAGTACAATGTCTACTGTGTAAACAGACACTAAATCATCTTAACATCACTTACATCCTTATTCATATCCTTCCAACGTGACATTGTATGAACAGACACAAAACGTACATCATATTAACATCACTTACATCCTTATTCATATCCTCCCAACGTGACATTGTATGAACAGACACAAAACGTACATCATATTAACATCACTTACATCCTTATTCATATCCTCCCAACGTGACATTGTATGAACAGACACAAAACGTACATCATATTAACATCACTTACATCCTTATTCATATCCTCCCAACGTGACATTGTTGCTCTTGAATGTAACAACAGCAGATAGGCTCCGAGAGGCACAACACAGAGAACCTTTGGAATTGGACAAAAGATAAGCAGGGGAAAAAACGCCCATCGAGGCCAGTGGGTCAACGGGTCTGCGGGTCTGCTGGACGAGTGTCTGCGGGTCTGCGGGACGAGTGTCTGCGGGTCTGCGGGACGAGTGTCTGCGCGGTGTCCCAATGTTCTCAGGTAAAATGTTTCCGTTGGCTACTTCTACAAACAGTTGTTTATTTGTTAACGACTAGGACTAAGATTTTGTACCAACACAGCCAGTGAACCACCGTAACTTGATGGCACAACAATAACAGCTTCGTTAGAATTGCAGCCCGCCAAATGTAACAGTGCATTAGTACAGTAGTGCCTTCAGAGTATTATAAGGAATTGTCTAGATACATGTTAAATACTGTGGAGCTCAGTACAATCACAAATGAGTTATGTGAAAGTACAACTTTATAATGAGTATAATTAACAAAGTCTCCCGCCAGAAGAACGAACATTTGACCTACTGGCGCGTTTGTCACGTGATTATTCTGTGAGCTGATTGGTTCGTTCAGTGACCCTGATCAAGCGTTTACAGAATCCGCCGCGGCGGGACATTCATAATCTTTTCAGCCTCTCGAAAGAGTGCAGTTATTTTTCATAATAATTAGAAATATTGTGAAACCGAAGGTTAACGTAATGGAGTGTTTGAATGTTCCAAGAATCCTGCCATATTCCCCACGGAAAGCAATAGGACAGATCCAGGTACGTTCACAATTTTTTTGAGACAAATGCTTGCTAGCAGTTGTCCAACGTTACCCTGAACCTTTTTATAATCATATAACAAAACAAATAACTCAATCATATGCAATGCACTGACTGTACGTTCACATTTCTATGTTGATCGTACACATCAAACTCATTGTCTCTCATTTGTTTGCAGGTCATCTTTGGCCCAATGTTCTCAGGCAAAAGGTTTCCGTTCGCTAATTCTACATAAACATCTGTTTATTTGTTAACGACAAGAGCTAAGATGTTGTACCGACAGCCAGTGAACCACCGTAACTTGATGGCACAACAATAACAACTCATTAGAAATTGTAGCCCGCCAAATGTAACAGTGCATTAGGACACGGTGTACTGTAATCAGCATCTCAAGCACTGCTCGTAACAAGCTACTGTAGTGTACTTTACATAGTATTACAAATTAGAATATATTAGTAATTTAATAGGATCTTTGACTTTGCATTTATCCTATAAACTGTAACCACCTACTCCACGTCAGTGTTTTAGAGAGCGCTTCATAGCTGTATTACGAGTTAGTGATACATTTTCTCTATAACTGACTGAAATGTATTTTCTTATTAACAGCACTGAGTTGATAAGGCGAGTGCGTCGTTTCCAGATCGCCCAGTACAACTGTTTGGTGGTCAAATATGCCAAAGATACACGCTACTCTGAGAAGGGCATGGCCACGCACGACAAGTAAGAACACTGGTTTATGTCAAATACATGATCTCCTGATTTGTATCGATAACATTACATTTAACCGCACCCCCATGAACTAATTAATACCCGGTTTCACCTGATTCTCATTGTTGCCACCCAGGACAACAGTTGTTTCCCCTCTGCTTTTGCGAGGTTGAACAGTAGAATACACAAGGTGTCATTGTGACATGTGGCGTTGCATCAGCAGTTTCTCTTGTTGTGTCACTCACTGACAGACAATCAAATAGCCCATGTCAGCTAACATTTTTTAGATTGCTAAATTAGTTTAGTGTTATCATGGTCGAATTACCAGCCTGGGGCTGATTGTTTTTTTTTTGTCAGTCTCACTCAGATATATTAAAAACGTTCAACATTTCTCTCCACCCTGTTGCAGAATTGCATGAAATTAGCTGTAAAACAGTTCATTTTCCTCTCTGCCCCATGGCAAAATGTACTGAATTACAGCATCACTAATGTATTTAGTAGGATGGCCTCTTTTTATATATATATATGTATGTGTGTGTGTGCAAAATATGTGTGTGTGTGTATATATATATATGTGTGTGTGTGTGTGTGTATATATATATATATATATTTATTTATTTATACACAATCACCAGAAACACAATGGAAGCTGTACCAGCCAACTGCCTGAGTGACGTGCGTTCTCTAGCTCTGCAGGCTTGCGTCATCGGAATCGACGAAGGGCAGTTTGTAAGTATAGTACATTAGTCTGTTAGCCTCTCACTGTATCCAACAGAGTGATCCTCTTTGTTCCTCACTAGATCATTACCTGTATGTCCTCTACAGCTAAATAAGCTCCCATTGATATGCATCTGTTATATTCATCTGTTAAGCACATGGCATCATCAGCACCATATTCCTTAGTGTTATGACCTCGGCCAACCTTTTTTCAAACGTCTCCCCCAGACGTTCCACGTACTTAAACTATTCCAGAGCGAGCACACCTGATTCAACTGGTCAACTAATCATCAGGCCCTTGACTAGTTGAATCAGGTGATCTAGTTCAGGGCTACAACAGAACTGTGAAATGTCTCTGAGGAGATCACTGACCTAGGCAACATTACCAATGGCTACATTACCTACATTACACTGACCTAGGCTACATTACCTACATTACACTGACCTAGGCTACATTACACCGACCTAGGCTACATTACCTACATTACACTGACCTAGGCTACATTACCTACATTACACTGACCTAGGCTACATTTGACCTAGGCATTACACATTACCCAGGCTACATTACACTGACCTAGGCTAGATTACCTACTACACTAACCTACACTAACCTAGGCTACATTACCTAGGCATTACACTGACCTAGGCTACATTACCTACATTACACTGACCTAGGCTACATTACACCTAGGCGATCTAGGCTACATTACACTGACCTAGGTTACATTACCTACATTACACTGACCTAGGCTACATTACCTACATTACACTGACTACCAGGCTACATTACACTAGGACCTGACCCAGGCTACATTACCTACATTACACTGACCCAGGCTACATTACACTGACCTAGGCTACATTAGGCTACATTACATTACACTGACCCAGGCTACATTTACCACTACACACTGACCTAGGCTACATTACCTAGGCTACATTACACTGACCCAGGCTACATTACCTACATTACACTGACCCAGGCTACATTACCTACATTACACTGACCTAGGCTACATTACCTACATTACACTGACCCAGGCTACATTACACTGACCTAGGCTACATTACCTACATTACACACCTGGCTACATTACCCACTGAGGCTACATTAGGCCTACATTACACTGACCTAGGCTACATTACCTACATTACACTGACCCAGGCTACATTACCTACATTACACTGACCCAGGCTACATTACACTGACCTAGGCTACATTACTCTGACCTAGGCTACATTACCTAAAATACACTGACCCAGGCTACATTACCTACATTGCCAATGGCTACATTACCTACATTACACTGACCTAGGCTACATTACCTACATTACACTGACCTAGGCTACATTACCTACATTACACTGACCCAGGCTACATTACACTGACCTAGGCTACATTACCTACATTACACTGACCTAGGCTACATTACCTACATTACACTGACCCAGGCTACATTACACTGACCTAGGCTACATTACCTACATTACACTGACCTAGGCTACATTACCTACATTACACTGACCCAGGCTACATTACCTACATTACACTGACCCAGGCTACATTACACTGACCTAGGCTACATTACTCTGACCTAGGCTACATTACCTACATTACACTGACCCAGGCTACATTACCTACATTACACTGACCTAGGCTACATTACCTACATTACACTGACCTACATTACACTGACCTAGGCTACATTACCTACATTACACTGACCCAGGCTACATTACCTACATTACACTGACCCAGGCTACATTACACTGACCCAGGCTACATTACACTGACCTAGGCTACATTACCTACATTACACTGACCTAGGCTACATTACCTACATTACACTGACCTAGGCTACATTACCTACATTACACTGACCCAGGCTACATTACCTACATTACACTGACCTAGGCTACATTACCTACATTACACTGACCTAGGCTACATTACCTACATTACACTGACCCAGGCTACATTACCTACATTACACTGACCCAGGCTACATTACCTACATTGCCAATGGCTACATTACCTACATTACACTGACCTAGGCTACATTACACTGACCTAGGCTACATTACCTACATTACACTAACCTAGGCTACATTACCTACATTACACTGACCCAGGCTACATTACACTGACCTAGGCTACATTACTCTGACCTAGGCTACATTACCTACATTATACTGACCCAGGCTACATTACACTGACCTAGGCTACATTACCTACATTACACTAACCTAGGCTACATTACCTACATTACACTGACCCAGGCTACATTACACTGACCTAGGCTACATTACCTACATTACACTGACCCAGGCTACATTACCTACATTACACTGACCCAGGCTACATTACCTACATTACACTGACCCAGGCTACATTACACTGACCTAGGCTACATTACACTGACCTAGGCTACATTACACTGACCTAGGCTACATTACACTGACCTAGGCTACATTACCTACATTACACTGACCTAGGCTACATTACACTGACCTACATTGCCAATGGCTACATTACACTGACCTAGGCTACATTACCTACATTACACTGACCCAGGCTACATTACACTGACCTAGGCTACATTACCTACATTACACTGACCTAGGCTACATTACCTACATTACACTGACCTAGGCTACATTACACTGACCTAGGCTACATTACCTACATTACACTGACCTAGGCTACATTACCTACATTACACTGACCTAGGCTACATTACCTACATTACACTGACCCAGGCTACATTACACTGACCTAGGCTACATTACACTACATTACCTAGGCTACATTACCTACATTACACTGACCTAGGCTACATTACCTACATTACACTGACCTAGGCTACATTTGACCAGGCATTACATTACACTGACCTAGGCTACATTACCTACATTACACTGACCTAGGCTACATTACACTGACCTTACATTACACTACATTACACTGCTACCCAGGCTACATTACCTACATTACACTGACCTAGGCATTACATTACACTGACCTAGGCTACATTACACTGACCTAGGCTACATTACCTACATTACACTGACCCAGGCTACATTACACTGACCAGGCTACATTTGCCACTGACCTAGGCTACATTACACTACATTACCTAGGCTACATTACCTACATTACACTGACCAGGCTACATTACACTTAGGCTACATTACACTGACCTAGGCTACATTACACTGACATTACACTGACCTAGGCTACATTACCTACATTACACTGACCCAGGCTACATTACACTGACCTAGGCTACATTACACTGACTAGGCTACATTACCCATTACACTGACCCAGGCTACATTACCTACATTACACTGACCCAGGCTACATTACCTACATTACACTGACCTAGGCTACATTACACTGACCTAGGCTACATTACCTACATTACACTAACCTAGGCTACATTACCTACATTACACTGACCCAGGCTACATTACACATTACACTGACCTAGGCTACATTACCTACATTACACTGACATTACACTGACCTAGGCTACATTACCTACATTACACCCAGGCCCAGGCTACATTACACTGACCTAGGCTACATTACCTAGGCTACATTTACACTGACCTAGGCTACATTACCTACATTACACTGACCTAGGCTAGGCTACATTACCCAGGCTACACATTACACTGACCTAGGCTACATTACCTACATTACACTGACCTAGGCTACATTACCTACATTACACTGACCTAGGCTACATTACCTACATTACACTGACCCAGGCTACATTACCTACATTACACTGACCTAGGCTACATTACCTACATTACACTGACCCAGGCTACATTACACTGACCTAGGCTACATTACCTACATTACACTGACCTAGGCTACGTTACCTACATTACACTGACCCAGGCTACATTACACTGACCTAGGCTACATTACCTACATTACACTGACCCAGGCTACATTATACTGACCTAGGCTACATTACCTACATTACACTGACCCAGGCTACATTACCAATGATGTCCTGACTGTTATAGTCGTATGCTTATGGATCCATGTCATATTCTTCTTATTTTGTTGTGTTTGTCAGTTCCCAGACATAGTGCAGTTCTGTGAGGAGATGGCCAACATGGGGAAGACTATAATCGTAGCGGCCCTGGACGGAACCTTCCAGAGAAAGGTAAACATGGATGATGAGTCCTATCCATCTATCCATATCCTATCCGTCTGCTGCCTGCCTCCTGGTTGTCGAGCATCGTAATCTTGTTATCATCGGTAACAGTTGTCTCAGAGAATAGAATATTTTACATGTAAAGTTTCAGTTGAATTTGAATTAATAACTGCGTATGAATGATGTGTGTCTGTCTGTTTCAGATGGTACAGTTCTCTGGCTAGTGTACTACCTGACCTAACTCTGCCCTGTCCTGTCTGTCTGTTTCAGACGGTACACTAGCCAGAGAACTGTACTGTCTGACCTAACTCTGCCCTGTCCTGTCTGTCTGTTTCAGACGGTACACTAGCCAGAGAACTGTACTGTCTGACCTAACTCTGCCCTGTCCTGTCTGTCTGCAGCCCTTTGGAGACATCCTGAACCTGGTTCCCCTGGCTGAGAGCGTTGTGAAGCTGAACGCTGTCTGTATGCAGTGTTACAAGGAGGCAGCATACACCAAGAGACTGGGGGCAGAGAAAGAGGTGAGGGGGATGGGGGAGAGGAGATGTGTCTCCTCAGTTCTAATATAAATCACATCACACAGTAGAAACATCACATGCCTTTCAGACTCAAAGGTTGTATTCCCTTGAACTTCTGGGAGTGAAATGAGACTGGTGGTTTTTCATATCCTCTTTGTCGTCACAACCGATCTCTATTGACATTCAGTGTCCTGGTCTACCTGCTTCTCTCCCTTTCTGAAATCCCCTCTTGATCTCTATCATCCCTGTTTTATTAGTCAACCAGTTAGGAATGAAAAGTCCCTGCAGGAATCACAGTTATCACTGTGTCCCATTTCACCGTTTATTACCCATCCGATCCTTTCGCATCTGCCCAAAGGAGTAAGGAGGTTGATTTTTAGGTCTGTGCCTATATTTGGACATGATCTCACTTCCTGTTTCTTGTCTGTGCCCCGCCCCCAGTTGGAGGTGATTGGTGGAGCCGATATGTACCATGCGCGGTGCAGGAAGTGTTACGGTGGCCTGATGGATGTGTTGAAGGAGAATAGCGCCCCCCACAGGGACGAGACGCCACCGCATGTGATGACAGGGAAACTGTTTGACAACACTACGTCGCCACGGAAACTCTTCGCCACCCTGCAACTCTGATCATTACCAGTAGACTATTCTTAAAGGGATAGTTCACTCACATGACTTTAAAGGGGAAGTTGACTTGGATTGGAACTGAATGAGATGGTGAACAATCCCTTTTAATTTTAGGTTTGGTAATTTGACTGGTGATGAGTTAAGGGATAGTTGACTTCATTTTCTAATTGGAGTAATGAACTATCCCTTTTAAGTTTTGCACATGGAATGAGCTTGGACATTACATGAAGCTCCATCAACCCACTGAACGGTATGGTATCTGTGTAATAACTCATTTTATAGGGCTTCATATACTTAGTACATATCATATTTTGTAAGACTTGGATACACCTGCTAAAACATACATACTGCCATGCAATGAGTCTAGTGTGCACAACTTAATATTCAACTGTTACTTTTTGTAGTTCTGGTCTGATTTGCCTCCTATTTTTTTTTTTATGTTCATTTATGGTTTGTGTTCAGTCATTTTCCGGATTTTACAAAATCTTAAGTCGAACCCATAACTCGGTGTGCAAGGTCTTTTTTTTTGTGCCAATCACCCCAAAAAAACATAAGGTGGAGGGGCTCGGTTGTGCCATTACATCATGCCAATTGCACGCTCCCTCAACATGAGACATCTGGCATTGTGTTGTGACAATTGTGCCTTTTATTATCCCCAGCACAAGGTGCACCTGTGTAATACTGCTGTTTAATCAGCTTCTTGATATGCCACATCTGTCAGGTGGATGGATTATCTTGGCAGAGGAGAAATGCTCACTAACAGGGATGTTAACACATTTGAGAAGCTTTTTGTGCGTATAGGGAACATGTTGTGTTTCTTCAGCTCATGAAACATGCACCCAACACTTAACATTATAGTTGCCAATCACCCTAGTGAACTGAGTGAAAGAAATGGCGTTGGATTGCAATCCAATGTACTAGCCTTGACTGAAATAACCTGTTTAGGTCTTGGCAGTTGGCACGTTGTTGTACAGTACAACTAGCTGCCAATTAAGATTATTTTTATGGTAACGCAAATCTCCAAAGCACATGTTACCAGTACTGTAGCATGGTTACAATAGACAGTCACTTCAATCTGGACTTGTAAACATGTCTTTTTTTTTCAAACCAGTCAAATTATGAGCCAATATTGGATTTAAGGCAGATTTTATTCTGCCCACGCCGACACACGCGTCATTTAGACAGAACAGAAGTTGAATTAGAACCTTGTGACATCACAGCTGTTGAAAGACACTTCCTTATACAACAATGGATTCAATAGAACACAACTGAACTAACAGGTTTCTGGTGCTAGCATTTTGTTGGTGTATTAAAGTTAAGTGAGACACAGAATTTGCAAATAAACTTCATAAATGTAAAATAAGTGAGGAACTCAAATCTACACTATTTCATTTAGATCAGTGGTGGTGGTAGAGATCAAATGGCAAATCAAAACCACATAGATAACCAATGATGTAACACGATAAAACAATGGACAAGAAGCTAAATATACACATCGCCCCTACAACTACAGAAAACAAAACGCAATCAATTAACAACCCATAACTAAACTACAAATCACATACTTACAGAAGTCTTGGCTATCGATCAATCATAGATACAAAGGTTGCTCACTGGGGAGGTTCAATTTGAACAGTAAGGCTGCATTTACACAGGCAGCCCAATTCTGATTTTTTCCCCCAATTATTGGCAAAAGATCTGATCTCACTGGTCAAAAGATCAGAATTGGGCTGCCTGTGTAGATGTCGCCTTACTAGGCCACACTGGACATTAGGGGGTATGTTCAGAATTGCAAACAACAAATTGCAACATCACTCATCTCCCATACACAAACCCGACAGTTATGAACACAAGGCAACAGTTTGATAATCCTGAATATGCCCTTCAGTTTTTGCTCAAGTGCGTGCCATCATGGCTTTAAATGACTTTGTCCACGGTTTTATAATGTAAATATATGGACAGTTTGAGGAGGTTGATTGGGCAAATAGAGTGTATACACCATCGCGTTTGAGCCTTCTGTAGGAAGGACACTTCACACAGGCACTAGCGGAGAAGTTGAAATGGTTGGTGACACTATCAGTGGAGGCTGTTGAGGGGAGGACGGCTCATATTACTGTCTGGAAAGGAATCAAACATAAGACAACCACGTGTCTGGTACCATTCCAGCCATTATTCTGAGCCGTCCTCCCCTCAGCAGCCAGGTGTCTGGTACCATTCCAGCCATTATTCTGAGCCGTCCTCCCCTCAGCAGCCAGGTGTCTGGTACCATTCTAGCCATTATTCTGAGCCGTCCTCCCCTCAGCAGCCAGGTGTCAGCAGCCAGGTGTCTGGTACCATTCCAGCCATTATTCTGAGCCGTCCTCCCCTCAGCAGCCAGGTGTCTGGTACCATTCCAGCCATTATTCTGAGCCGTCCTCCCTCAGCAGCCAGGTGTCTGGTACCATTCTAGCCATTATTCTGAGCCGTCCTCCCCTCAGCAGCCAGGTGTCTGGTACCATTCTAGCCATTATTCTGAGCCGTCCTCCCCTCAGCAGCCAGGTGTCTGGTACCATTCTAGCCATTATTCTGAGCCGTCCTCCCCTCAGCAGCCAGGTGTCTGGTACCATTCTAGCCATTATTCTGAGCCGTCCTCCCCTCAGCAGCCTCCACTGTCCTGTATACATAGAAATACAGAGGGAGCGTTTCCACCCTCCCTAAATGTTTCCACTACTAGCATCACTCATATTTAATAAATGCAACTCTGTCCCAAATGGCACCCTAATCCCTATGTAGTGCACATCTTTAGACTAGGGCCCATATAGTGTAGTGCACTATATAGGGAATAGGGTGCCATTTGACACACAGTGAGGTCTTCCCTTTGGCCAAGTGGACTCCAATGATGTGTTTATATACAACTTATCTTTGTGTGTCTATATTTACCTACACACATCTATATGCGAATATGTACATCTATGCTTGTCCTATGGTGGACTCAAGGTCACCATGGTGTCAACATTACATACAGTAAGTCTAAGGCACCGTCAACAAAGTATACCAGGGTTCTTGTTAAGGAGAAGTGCATAACATTTCCAGAGAAGCCAGTCTTCAATGGATTCTACGTCTGCTGTTTTCAGTCTTATCCTTTAAAAGCGGCAATCAGCCGTTGAAACCATAACAAACCGTCTCCCCACCCGTTACGGTAAAAAGCTGAGGGACGGGGCTCAAACTCAGAGTTATGGATACGAGGACTGGATACGAGGCCAGTGCAGTGCACGCTTTGGGAGAAGGGTGGACAATTGGGACTCTAATTTATCTCCTGGTTACAAGCCCAGTTTCAACCTATCCAGTTGCTATAGTTTTTGTGGACAGTAGACATAAAAATATGACAAACTCAATCAGTACATAAATGACTAGATAGGAACATGCATATTACACAGATCAGTTGAGCAAACAAGCCTTGTGTTTTCAATGGGCGGTTTAATTTAACGTGTAGTTTAATGAGCGGTTTAATGTGTTTTTTCGCTTCGGCTTTTTATGGCTTTACCTTGACTGTTATCAGATAAACCCTGTCTAAGAGTTATGAGAAAGGACTCATAACTGCTGGGTTTTTGTCCCACTTCAGGAGCCGTAGGCAGACTTTGACTGAATCCTAAATGACACCCTATCCCCTATATATAGTGCACTACTTTTAACCAGAGCCTTATGGGTCCTGGTCAAAAGTAGTGCACTATAAAGGGAATTGGGTGCCATTTGGGACACAGTCAGAGTCTGCTTACGGCTCCTGAAGTGGGACAAAAACCCAGCAGTTTACATAGGACATTAATAGTAAGGCTTTCTTGGGCATTTGGCTTATCCTGTAGAATTCAGTAGTCTCACGATACACTGGTCAATTAAATAAACATACTTTTTTGACATTGAATAAAAACATTGTGCTTGCATGTCATCAAGATAATTGTGCTAAATTGAAAACAAAAAGATAAAATGTTTTTTTAAAAAGACACTACAGCCATTCAAAGAATTGGCGTTTCAACTATGAATATCTAGTATGTACAGACACCAGAGGAGGCTGGTGGGAGGAAGATATCGGAGGATCGGCTCACTAATGGCTGGAATGAAATAAATGGAACCGAGTCAAACATGTGGTTTCCATATTTGATACCATTCCATCCCAGCCATTACAATGAGCAGGTCCTCCTATATCTTCCTCCCACCAGCCTCCTCTGACAGACACACATTCTCCTTCCTTCTGGAACACAGAAGCAGGGGACTAGAGTTCTGAACAGAGAGGGGGGAGACAAGCACACTGATTAGCTAAAGCAAGCACTTGCCCCTCCCACGAGAGCTCTCATTGGCTGTTTTTTGCATATCCCAAATCATGTGAGCTCCAGTGTCACGTGACCAGGACCGGACTTTTGCCCCTCCCGCTCAGCTGCGCCCCTGTCTCAGGGTAGAAGTCTCCTTTTAACCACATCATCCACTGAATTAGTAGTACGCAGACCTGTGTTCAAACACTATTTAAAACCATTTCAAATACTTGTATCGGTCTGTGCTTTCATCCAGTTTCCCTGTTCCAATATAAACGTTGGCAGAGTGAACCCCCCCCCACCTTGCACTCCAGACAGACAAAAGCAAAACAAATATTTGAAATAGTATTTGAACCCAGGTCTGGTGATAAGGAGCTTCCACTTCCTTTCTCCAGAATTCTACCCCAGTAATAGAATGGTGAAATTGCCCCTTGGCCTAGACGCTGATCTGGGGTCAGTTTAACATTCCCCCCCACTAATGGTTAAGGTTAGGAATGGGGGAAGTGAAGCTGATCCTAGACCTGTACCTAGGGGAAACTTCACCGCGGAGCCCCTCAGTAGTTAGGGGGTTGGTATTCCCCCTGGGGTTGGGTGGTGGTGGTGGTGCTAGGCGTGAAGGGGGGTTGTTGGAAGTCGTCTGGCGCGCTGGAAGGGTACGGGGAGTAGGTGGTGGGGGTGTAGGCCGAGGGGGCGTAGGTCGGGGGGTAAGGGGTGTGCTGCTCTGGCGGAGACTCGGCATAGATGCTCTGGGTGACGTCGGTAACACCACGGCGATATCTCCCCAAAGCGAAGTAGGTTAGGATTCCCTGTTGTAGACACAAAGAGGAGTCAATTAATGAATTCAATCAGTCAGTCAATGAATCAATTAGTGAATGAATAATTCAGTCAGTTAATGAATCAATTAATAAATTCAATCAGTCAGTTAATGAATCAATTAGTGAATGAATAATTCAGTCAGTTAATGAATCAATTAATAAATTCAATCAGTCAGTTAATGAATCAATTAGTGAATGAATAATTCAGTCAGTTAATGAATGAGTCAGTCAGTTACTGAAGAGGTCAGTCAGTGTGGTGAAGTTATGACCAGGCCATAGTGTAGCTGTAGTAAAGGAGAGGCAGCTGTAGTGACAGTCCTCCTCACCCAGGTGGCGATAGAGAAGAAAGAGAAGGCAATGGCGGAGCGGGCGGCGTCCTGGGGGATTCCTCTGACATCAATCGTACGACTCCATTGGCTAGTCAGGAGGCAGAAACACACGAACCACAGGAACGTCCACACAACTGATACAGACAGACAGGAAACATGGAATATACATATTTACACTACAACTACCTACAGGGCCACGTTCATTAGGGAACACGACTGAAAACGTTATGAAACCTTTTATCAATGGGGGGGGGGAAGTATATATATAAGCATTTCTTATTGTACGTTCCAGGCAGTCCCGCCCCGTTTCAGTCCGTTTTCTTCCATGTGGTGCTATGATGAACAAGACCCAGGTGCCTGGAAGCTCTTTCCTCACACCACAACCCTAGGTCCACACACACACCTCCTCACCTGAGAATCCCAGGTCGGCCATGACAGCGTACTTCCTCTCCTTTGCGTTGCTCATCAGCGGCATGTAGGCGTCCAATAAGAGGAAGAAAAAACAGGCCAGGAAGGCTGGAGAAATAAAGAGATACTTTATAAATATATATTTTAACACTTTATTGAGACAGTAAGGAAATGAGGTGGGGAGTCAGGCAAGTGGGAGAAACAGTAAGGATGCAGGGTTTGAACCCCAGTCTCCTGAGGGGAGTCGTATTATGAGACAAGGAATCAACCCCAGTCTCCTGAGGGGAGTCGTATTATGAGACAAGGAATCAACCCCAGTCTCCTGAGGGGAGTCATATTGAGACAAGGAATCAACCCCAGTCTCCTGAGGGGAGTCATATTGAGACAAGGAATCAACCCCAATCTCCTGCGGGGAGTCGTATTATGAGACAAGGAATCAACCCCAGTCTCCTGAGGGGAGTCATATATGAGACAAGGAATCAACCCCAGTCTCCTGCGGGGAGTCGTATTATGAGACAAGGAATCAACCCCAGTCTCCTGCGGGGAGTCGTATTATGAGACAAGGAATCAACCCCAGTCTCCTGCGGGGAGTCGTATTATGAGACAAGGAATCAACCCCAGTCTCCTGCGGTGAGTCGTATTATGAGACAAGGAATCAACCCCAGTCTCCTGCGGGGAGTCGTATTATGAGACAAGGAATCAACCCCAGTCTCCTGAGGGGAGTCGTATTATGAGACAAGGAATCAACCCCAGTCTCCTGAGGGGAGTCGTATTATGAGACAAGGAATCAACCCCAGTCTCCTGCGGGGAGTCATATTATGAGACAAGGAATCAACCCCAGTCTCCTGCAGGGAGTCGTATTATGAGATGTGCCAGGAGTGTTACCACCACACCATAGCTCTGCATAAAGAGATACTTTCTATTGTCAACTGTCACAGAGACACAAACAATTATTTTTCTGTTATCTGAACCCAGGGCACAACGGCGGGAGATGCCATCTCTGATCCGGTTTGCTGCCTGGCCCCGAACAGATTCTTCCACTCGAGGGTGGTTTCCCCCTGGGCACAGATCTAGGATCAGCTCCCCTCCCCAATCGTAACTATTAGTGGGGGAAATGCCTAACTGTCCCAAGATCAGCATCTTGAGGCGACTTCACCCAACAGCATTTTCTCAGTCAGCCCTGGGATTAGAACCTGTAACCCAGAACCACTAGACTACTTACCTATGACACCGATGCCCACAGCGTAGTGACACGCCGAGTCATTCTGGTTGAAGACGCAATGCGCGTCGGGGCTGTGCGATTTGTTGACAAATCCCTCCGCCGTGATGCAGGAGAAGACCACGATGGAAAAAATCTAAGAAGGGGAAGAGAGGAAAGTTTCAATTTGACTGTTTTCACTGTGACCTGCATGTTTATTTATCCATCTAGTCGTCCCTCACAGACGGGGCCTCGTTTCCCTCTCCCTCCCTCAACGACGGGGCCTCGTTTCCCCCTCCCTCCCTCAACGACGGGGCCTCGTTTCCCCCTCCCTCCCTCAGCGACGGGGCCTCGTTTCCCCCTCCCTCCCTCAGCGACGGGGCCTCGTTTCCCCCTCCCTCCCTCAGCGACGGGGCCTCGTTTCCCCTCCCTCCCTCAGCGACGGGGCCTCGTTTCCCCCTCCCTCCCTCAGCGACGGGGCCTCGTTTCCCCCTCCCTCCCTCAGCGACGGGGCCTCGTTTCCCCCTCCCTCCCTCAGCGACGGGGCCTCGTTTCCCCCTCCCTCCCTCAGCGACGGGGCCTCGTTTCCCCCTCCCTCCCTCAGCGACGGGGCCTCGTTTCCCCCTCCCTCCCTCAGCGACGGGGCCTCGTTTCCCCCTCCCTCCCTCAGCGACGGGGCCTCGTTTCCCCCTCCCTCCCTCAGCGACGGGGCCTCGTTTCCCCCTCCCTCCCTCAGCGACGGGGCCTCGTTTCCCCCCCCTCCCTCAGCGACGGGGCCTCGTTTCCCTCAGCCCCTCGTTTCCCCCCCTCAGCGACGGGGCCTCGTTTTCCCCCTCCCTCAGCGACGGGGCCTCGTTTCCCCCCCTCCCTCAGCGACGGGGCCTCGTTTCCCCCCCTCCCTCAGCGACCTCCTCCCCCTCCCTCAGCGACGGGGCCTCGTTTCCCCCCCTCCCTCAGCGACGGGGCCTCGTTTCCCCCTCCTCACGCGACGGGGCCTCGTTTCCCCCTCCCTCCCTCAGCGACGGGGCCTCGTTTCCCCCTCCCTCCCTCAGCGACGGGGCCTCGTTTCCCCCCCTCCCTCAGCGACGGGGCCTCGTTTCCCCCTCCCCTCAGCGACGGGGCCTCGTTTCCCCCTCCCTCCCTCAGCGACGGGGCCTCGTTTCCCCCTCCCCTCCCTCAGCGACGGGGCCTCGTTTCTCCCTCCTCCCTCCCTCACCGACGGGGCCTCGTTCTCCCCCTCCCCTCACCGACGGGGCCTCGTTTCCCTCTCTCCCTCCCTCACCGACGGGGCCTCGTTTCCCTCTCTCTCCCTCCCCCTCACCGACGGGGCCTCGTTTCCCTCTCTCCCCCTCCCTCACCGACGGGGCCTCGTTTCCCTCTCTCTCCCTCCCTCCCTCACCGACGGGGCCTCGTTTCCCTCTCCCTCCCTCCCTCACCGACGGGGCCTCGTTTCCCTCTCTCTCTCCCTCCCTCACCGACGGGGCCTCGTTTCCCTCTCTCTCCCCCTCCCTCACCGACGGGGCCTCGTTTCCTCTCTCTCCCTCCCTCACCGACGGGGCCTCGTTTCCCTCTCTCTCCCTCCCTCACCGACGGGGCCTCGTTTCCTCTCTCTCCCTCCCTCACCGACGGGGCCTCGTTTCCCTCTCTCTCCCTCCCTCACCGACGGGGCCTCGTTTCTCCCTCCCTCCCTCACCGACGGGGCCTCGTTTCTCTCCTCCCTCCCTCACCGACGGGGCCTCGTTTCTCTCTCTCCCTCCCTCACCGACGGGGCCTCGTTTCTCCCTCCCTCCCTCACCGACGGGGCCTCGTTTTCCCTCCTCCCTCACCGACGGGGCCTCGTTTCTCCCTTTCCCTCGGGGCCTCGTTCTCCTCCCTCACCGACGGGGCCTCGTTTTTCTCCCCCAGTCATCTCCCTCACCGATGGGGCCTCGTTTCTCCCTCCCTCACCGATGAGGGCCTGAAAGATTTCTCCCTCCCTCACCGACGGGGCCTCGTTTCTCCCTCCAGTCATCTATCACCGACGGGGCCTCGTTTCTCCCTCCAGTCATCTATCACCGATGGGGCCAGTAGAAACATACAATGAGAGGAGATGAGAGGTCTTCTGAAAGATATTCTAACAGGTGACATCATCCACTTGGGCTCTCTCTTTTTCCATTCCAGTGACTGTGAGAACAGAAAAACTAGGGCCTGATGCCAACACCAGGGTCGTGTTCGTTAGGACAACAGAAAAACTAGGGCCTGATGCCAACACCAGGGTCGTGTTCGTTAGGACAACAGAAAAACTAGGGCCTGATGCCAACACCAGGGTCGTGTTCGTTAGGACAACAGAAAAACTAGGGCCTGATGCCAACACCAGGGTCGTGTTCGTTAGGACAACAGAAAAACTAGGGCCTGATGCCAACACCAGGGTCGTGTTCGTTAGGACAACAGAAAACTAGGGCCTGATGCCAACACCAGGGTCGTGTTCGTTAGGACAACAGAAAAACTAGGGCCTGATGCCAACACCAGGGTCGTGTTCGTTAGGACAACAGAAAACTAGGGCCTGATGCCAACACCAGGGTCGTGTTCGTTAGGACAACAGAAAAACTAGGGCCTGATGCCAACACCAGGGTCGTGTTCGTTAGGACAACAGAAAACTAGGGCCTGATGCCAACACCAGGGTCGTGTTCGTTAGGACAACAGAAAAACTAGGGCCTGATGCCAACACCAGGGTCGTGTTCGTTAGGACAACAGAAAAACTAGGGCCTGATGCCAACACCAGGGTCGTGTTCGTTAGGACAACAGAAAAACTAGGGCCTGATGCCAACACCAGGGTCGTGTTCGTTAGGACAACAGAAAAACTAGGGCCTGATGCCAACACCAGGGTCGTGTTCGTTAGGACAACAGAAAAACTAGGGCCTGATGCCAACACCAGGGTCGTGTTCGTTAGGACAACAGAAAAACTAGGGCCTGATGCCAACACCAGGGTCGTGTTCGTTAGGACAACAGAAAAACTAGGGCCTGATGCCAACACCAGGGTCGTGTTCGTTAGGACAACAGAAAAACTAGGGCCTGATGCCAACACCAGGGTCGTGTTCGTTAGGACAACAGAAAAACTAGGGCCTGATGCCAACACCAGGGTCGTGTTCGTTAGGACAACAGAAAACCTTTTACAACTGAAAACAAAAATGAACTTCTTATTGGACGAGTCCAGGAAGTCCCTCCCTGTTTTAGTCTAGTTTTTTCTCTCTCCATTTGGTGCCTAATGAACCGGACCCAGGCCTCTGTTGTCAGTTCAGTTCCTGTCTGTCTCGTTACTGGTCCACCACCGTCATGTGACCCAGCAGCACTGACATACTTGTGACCAGAGATGCCACCAATTTCCTCTTCAAATATTAGTGAGACAGAGAGAAATGTGTGTTTCCTTTGAGAATGGGATGGAAAAGAGAGCGAGAGAGAAAGGAGAAGATAGTGTCTCTGTCCAGTGAAAGAAAGACAACAGGAGAGAATGGTACAGATAGTTACTGGGGAGTTCCAAAAAGAGAGAATGGTACAGATAGTTACTGGGGAGTTCCAAAAAGAGAGAATGGTACAGATAGTTACTGGGGAGTTCCAAAAAGAGAGAATGGTACAGATAGTTACTGGGGAGTTCCAAAAAGAGAGAATGGTACAGATAGTTACTGGGGAGTTCCAAAAAGAGAGAATGGTACAGATAGTTACTGGGCAGTTCCAAAAAGAGAGAACTGAAAAGTGAGAGTAACAGAGATCAAAGCCAGAGAGACAGAGAGAATTCAACAACAACAGAGAGAGAGTCTGCTGACTGGGGAAGTGATGGAGAGAGAGATGTTTATTTCACTTGCTTTGTCCATGTAAATACAGGTTTCCCATGCCAATAAAACCCCTTTGGATTGAAATTGAATTCATCAACAGCAGAGAGAGAGAGAATGCTGACTGGGGAAGAGAGAATTCAACAACAACGAGAGAGAGAGAGATGACTGGGGAAGAGAGAGAGAGAGAGAGAATGCTGACTGGGGAAGAGAGAGAATGGACAACAAAAACTGATGGGAGTTCGTTAGGAAAGAGAGAATGAGAGAGATGACTGGGAAGTTCCAAAAAGAGAGAATTCAACAACAACGAGATTTGGAGAGATGACTGGGGAAGAGAGAGAGAGAGTCAGATCAGACTGTCTGGAAGAGAGAGAATGGTCAACCACCGTCATGTGACCCAGCAGCACTGAGAGATAGATGACTGACCAGAGATGACTGGGGAAGACCAGATGACTCTTCAAATATTAGTGAGAGAGAGAGAGAAGAGAGATGACTGGGGAGTTCCAAAAGAGAATGGAGATGGAAAGAGAGAGAGAGATGACTGGGGGAGAGAAGAGAGAGAGAGATAGAGAGATGACTGGGGAAGAGAAAGAAAGAGAGAGAGAGAGATGAATGGGAACAGAGAGTTAGAGAGAGAGAGAGAGATGACTGGGGAAGAGAAGAGAGAGATGGAGAGAGAGATGACTGGGGAAGAGAGAGAGAGAGAGAGAGAGAGATGACTGGGGAAAGAGAGAGAGAGAGAGAGAGAGAGAGAGAGAGATACTGAGGGAAGAGAGATAGTTACTGGGGAGTTCCAAAAGAGAGAATGGTACAGAGAGATGACTGGGGAAGAGAGAGAGAGAGAGAGAGAATGATGACAGAGAGAAGAGAGGAGAGAGAGAGATGACTGGGGAGAGAATGGAGAGAGATAGATGACTGGGGAAGGGAGAGAGAGAGAAGAGAGAGATGACTGGAGGAGAGAGAGTTACTGGGAGAGATGACTGGGGGGAAAAGAGAGAGAGATGAAAAGAGAGAGAGTAAGAGAGAGATGATCAAAGCCAGAGAGAGAGAGAGATGAGAATTCAACAACAGAGAGAGAGAGAGATGACTGGGGAAGAGAGAGAGAGAGAGAGAGAGAGAGATGGGGAAGTGATGAGAGAGAGAGATGACTTTATTTCAGATGACTTTGGAAGAGAGATGTAAATACAGGTTTCCCATGCCAAGAGAAAGATGACTTTGAGATTGAAGATGACTGGGGAATTCAGAGAGAGAGAGACTGAAGGGATTCAACAACAACGAGAGAGAGAGATGCTGAGGAAGATGACAACAACAACGAGAGAGAGAGATGACTGGGGGAGAGAGAGAGAGAGAGAGATGACTGGGGAAGAGAGAGAATTCAACAACAACGAGAGAGAGAGAGAGAGAATGCTGACTGGGGAAGAGAGAGAATTCAACAACAAGAGAGAGAGAGAGAGAGAGAGAGAGAGAGAGAATGCTGACTGGGGAAGAGAGAGAATTCAACAACAGAGAGAGAGAGAGAGAGAGAGAGAGAGAATGCTGACTGAGGAAAGGAAGAGTGATGGAAGAGACAGAAACAAAGGAAACAGTGTGAGAGCACCAACAGATGATAACCCATGTTATTTCCTCACGCCATGTCATACAACAATGGTGTGTGTGTGTGTGAGTGAGCGCGTGTGCGAGCAAGTGTGTATGCGATGACAAGTGTGTGTTCCACTGGATATGAGAGGGTCATTGGAAGACACTGCCAGAGAGAGCACTGGAGGGAGGGGGGCTAGATGGGGTATCACCTTACCTCCCATCTGCCCCTTTCTGCCCCCACCACTAGGGAGCAGGGAGCAGAAGTGGTTGTGTCGACAGACAGCACATTCTGTCCAGACCTAGGGAGTGTCCCAAATGGCTACCTATTCACTACATAGGGCACTTCTTTTGACCAGAGCTCCATGGGCCCTGATCAAAAGTAGTGCACTAGATGGGCAATAGGATGCCATTTGAGTCACAGACCCTACGGTGTTACACTGTTTACATGTTGGTGCGCTACACTGCTCAGGCTTGTAGGCCAACTACACTGACAATTTACACCGTGTGGCTCTAGTGTTATCTGTTAAGTGTATGTCTCTGTATGGAGGAGACTGTTTGAGCAACAGACATCTTGGTGGTATGTAGCTACAAGACCTGAGGTTAGATATTATTGAACAGGGCCTAGGGGCATCTGGTCCTGGTTAGATATTATTGAACAGGGCCTAGGGGCATCTGGTCTTGGTTAGATATTATTGAACAGGGCCTAGGGGCATCTGGTCTTGGTTAGATATTATTGAACAGGGCCTAGGGGCATCTGGTCCTGGTTAGATATTATTGAACAGGGCCTAGGGGCATCTGGTCCTGGTTAGATATTATTGAACAGGGCCTAGGGGCATCTGGTCTTGGTTAGATATTATTGAACAGGGCCTAGGGGCATCTGGTCTTGGTTAGATATTATTGAACAGGGCCTAGGGGCATCTGAAAAGTAGATAGATGTCGCACCCACACAATATTTTTTGGACTTCCTCAAACCTAATGGACCAATCAAACCAGGAAGATCCCTAAAATTACAATCTCTACCATTAGGCCTATCAGACCACAGACTGACTAACTGGGCCTCTCTCTCTTCCTCTTTGGAAAGTCCCTCTCACTGCCTTCTGGTGGATCAACGTGACATTACAACATGGCTGTTGATGACCAACTAAAATGGTCAGGCAGTGTGTGCTGCTACCACTCACTTCTATATGACACGTCTTTTCCTATGTCAAAGAATAGGCCGAATGTTGAGGGGAAAACGATTTTTCTCAGAGTTGAATTTGTGTGTGTGATTGTCTTTATTGGACAAACAGGCCCTGGTATCTCAGAAGGCAGAAGTGTCCATGTGTTTAGGCTACTTTAGACTGTTGTCCCATTAAATCAAATCAAATGTATTTATATAGCCCTTCGTACATCAGC
Source organism: Oncorhynchus tshawytscha (assembly GCF_018296145.1). Classification (NCBI taxonomy): domain Eukaryota; kingdom Metazoa; phylum Chordata; class Actinopteri; order Salmoniformes; family Salmonidae; genus Oncorhynchus; species Oncorhynchus tshawytscha. Next base: position 129,810 of record NW_024609799.1, read on the forward strand.
TGATATCTCAAAGTGCTGTACAGAAACCCAGCCTAAAACCCCAAACAGCAAGCAATGCAGGTGTAGAAGCACAGTGGCTAGGAAAAACTCCATAGAAAGTCCATTGTTCTATAACCTCACCTGTATCAGACAGTGGAAACACACCGTGTTCACGAAGTTTCACTTCAGCCTAGTTCAAGCTGTGTGAATCCTTTAAGTCTGATATATACTTCTGCGTTGTGTTTCTAAACAATAACAGCAGCAGCCGCAGGCATCACATGGGGGCTAGTTCCCCTCAGTGTGTGTGTGTGGGGGGGGTAACATCTTCAACACATTGTGTCATGTCATGCATATGGACTGACCATGACGCTCCATGTAAGCCTGGTTGGAAGTGTAGCCTGGGCACATAGCTAGGCCTAATCGATTTATCAAATAACCCCCCTCCTCCATTATCGCTTCAATAGTATCCTGATTGTTGTTGTCAACAGTCGCACGTCCGCGTGAGCAGCTGTACTTTGCAGTGTCGTGACATCAACTGTAACATTATACATCTATCAAGAGGAATACGAGTCGACAATAACACATTGGCTAATATGCAATTAGAGGGCCATCTGTGGTAAAAAAAATATATATATATATTCGGGATGATCAGATCAACATTTAACACAAACGGCATAGTTCGCTCAGTTGCGTTAGATATTATCCAAAGACAAAGTGACAGGTGACGTTAGACAATGTCTTAACGTTAAGCCTCTGTGCTCAACTTCCTTGAAACATTTTAGTCAATAAGTAACTCCCGTTATTACTCTCTGTGTTCCTTGCCTGGTCAAACTCACCCAACTCAAGAAGCGCACGATAGTGTGCGGTTGTTTAGCAAACTTGTGAAAGTCGAAGCCACCGCCTGCGAGCGAAGCTCCGTACGCACTAGCGCCACCAACTCCCCCGGTCTCCTCCATCTCTGTCGCTCAACTTCGGTACAGGTCACAAGACAAGCAGCCGTTGATTTAGCCACGGATCTTCCTTGTAACACACAGATAGCTAGACTACCAACCGCCTTCTTGTTTTCTCGCCAGCGACTTTCCTGAAAGTAAAAGGACGCCTACAACGACGTACGTGGCGTGCTATCTCCCAAGGGACCGTCGTGAAAATGTAATTTCACACAAAAGTGAACAATTTTGATACGATGCGACTCACTTGGTCACAAACATGGTCATATGGTTCTCTCTGTGACGTAGCAGACAGAAGAAGTCATAATTATCTATCCACTTTTATTCAACAAAAATATATTTCATTTGTCTGTCTTGTTGCAATGGACATCTCCCTAATAGTTAATTGTATTCAGTTGTGTCTCTCTCTCTCTCATTAATTCAGTTTCATTTTATTTGCATGGAATACATGTGTTCACATTGCCGAAGCAAGTGATATAAACAACAAACAAAAGCGAGAAGACAAAACAATATTAACAAAAAACGATTAGAAATGAACAGTAAACATTGCAGTCACAAAGGTTTGAAAAATACATTTCAAGTGTTATATTATCAGCTGTGTACAATGTTTTAGCAACGTGCAGATAGTTGTAGTACGAATAGTAGGGGAAGATAAATGAACACAAGTACAGGTTGTATTTACAATGTTGTTTGTGCTCCACTGGCTGCCCTTTTCTCATGGCAACGGGCCACACATCTTGCTGCTGTGATCACACACTGGTATTTCACCTAGAAGATATGGGAGTTTATCAATGGGTTTTTTTTGTTTTCAAATTCTTTGTGGATCTGTGTAATCTGAGGGAAATACGTGTCTCTAATATGGTCATACATTTGGCAGGAGGTTAGGAAGTGCAGCTCAGTTTCCACCTCATTTTGTGGGCAGTGAGCACATAGCCTGTCTTCTCTCGAGAGCCAGGTCTGCCTGCCTACCTTTCTCAATAGCAAGGCTATGCTCACTGAGTCTGTACATCATTTTGGGTCAGTCACAGTGGTCAGGTAATCTGCCACTGTGTACTCTCTGTTTAGGGCCAAATAGCATTCTAGTTTGCTCAGTTTTTTGGGGTGATTATTTCCAGTATGTCAAATAGTTATCTTTTTGCTTCCTCATAACTTGGTTGGGTCTAATTGTGTTGCTGTTCTGGGACTCTGTGGGGTCTGTTTGTGTTTGTGAACAGAGCCCCAGAACCAGCTGGCTGAGGTACCTCTGCTCTGGGTTCATCTCTCTGTAGGGGAGGGATTTGTGATGGAATGTGTAGGAATCGCTTCTTTTTAGATGGTTGTAGAATTCAAAAGTTATTTTGTGGAATTTCATCCTCCAAGGTGTTCTTCAGTTCCTAGAGTAGCTGCAGCCACTCGTCTGTCGATTCTACTTCCTCCTGTGGATCAGTGACGTCAGTCTGATTGATTGGTTCATTTATTGATTGATTAATTGGTTAACTGATTCATGGTGGATGGAAGGATTAATAGATTGATTGGTTGATTGATTGATGGGTTAGTTGATTAATTGATTGATTGATCGGGTTAGTTGATTAATTGATTGATTGATCAGTTAGTTGATTAATTGATTGATTGATCAGGTAGTTGATTAATTGATTGATTGATCAGTTAGTTGATTAATTGATTGATCGATCAGTTAGTTGATTAATTGATTGATTGATCAGTTAGTTGATTGATTGGTTGATTGATGGGTTAGTTGATTGATTGATTGATCAGTTAGTTGATTAATTGATTGATCAGTTAGTTGATTAATTGATTGATTGATCAGTTAGTTGATTGATTGGTTGATTGATTGATGGGTTAGTTGATTGATTGATTGATTGATCAGTTAGTTGATTAATTGATTGATTGATCAGTTAGTTGATTAATTGATTGATTGATCAGTTAGTTGATTGATTGGTTGATTGATTGATGGGTTAGTTGATTGATTGATTGATCAGTTAGTTGATTAATTGATTGATTGATCAGTTAGTTGATTGATTGGTTGATTGATTGATTGATGGGTTAGTTGATTGATTGATTGATCAGTTAGTTGATTAATTGATTGATTGATCGAGGCTACATTACCTGATCTGAGTCAACGATCCTGGCTGCTCTCACCACTCCGTCATCCTCCATGTATTCCTCTTCATCCTTCATCGGGAGAAAAGGGGAATATGTTACACTCTGTGGGGAAGTTCGAAATGAACTTGAATGTGAAGTATGTACTTATTATCTTTCCACACACACACACACACACGCACACACACACACGCACACACACACAATAACTTTTTTATCATTCTCGGCCACCATAATGCACTGGCGACCCAGGAACTCTTCATCATCATCAGACACCATTATGTTGTGCATCTCCAGACCCAACTTGAGATCCAGCCTGTAGGAGATGGAGGAATACGGGGATGAATATCTGGCCACTGGGAAACAGGTGAGATCTCAGGGCTGAGGTTGTTATGGGAAGTAAATTCACTTACGTAGACTTTTCAACAAGACACTGTCTTTTCTCTGTGGGAAAAACAGGCAACAGGGTTAGAGAGACAAACTGAAAAGAGAGAGAGAGAGAGGAGAGAGACAAACTGAAAAGAGAGAGAGAGAGAGAGACAAACTGAAAAGAGAGAGGAGAGACAGAGAGACAAACTGAAAAGAGAAAGGAGAGAGAGAGACAGAGAGACAAACTGAAAAGAGTGAGGAGAGAGAGAGAGAGACAAACTGAAAAGAGAGAGAGAGAGACAGAGAGACAAACTGAAAAAGAGAGAGAGAGAGAGACAGAGAGACAAACTGAAAAGAGTCAGGAGAGAGAGAGACAGAGAGACAAACTGAAAAGAGTCAGGAGAGAGAGAGACAGAGAGACAAACTGAAAAGAGTCAGGAGAGAGAGAGAGACAAACTGAGAGAGAGGGGTGTGAGAGACAGAGAGACAAACTGAAAAGAGAGAGACAGAGAGACAAACTGAAAAAAGAGAGAGAGACAGAGAGACAAACTGAAAGAGAGAGAGACAGAGAGACAAACTGAGAGACAAACTGAAGAGAGAGACAGAGAGACAAACTGAAAAGAGAGAGACAGAGAGACAAACTGAAAAGAGAGAGACAGAGAGACAAACTGAAAGAGAGAGAGACAGAGAGACAAGCTGAAAGGAGAGAGACAAACTGAAAAGAGAGAGACAGAGAGCTGAAAGGAGAGAGAAGAGAGAGAGTGGAGAATAAGTAAAGTGTACACTCACGGTACAGCAGACCAATGAAACAACAGGTGGTCACCAAGGTAACCAGGAAGAGGAAACAGCCGAACACAACAGCCACCACCGTGGTAGGGAGGTGGTTCAACACTGGCAGAGGAAGAAGAAGAGGTAAACAAACAAAAACAACTTCAAACATCTAAATACAGGCTTTGATTGAACTACATACAACCCATTGACCTTATGTAGAGCCATGTGTCTGTAAGATTCACACACACTCAGTCAAACAAGGACTGTCATGCCTGGGATGGAGAGGAGAGAGGTTAACATTACACATTCTACCCACACAAGGACTCTCATGCCTGGGATGGAGAGGAGAGAGGAGAGAGGTTAACATTACACATTCTACCCACACAAGGACTGTCATGCCTGGGATGGAGAGGAGAGAGGTTAACATTACACATTCTACCCACACAAGGACTGTCATGCCTGGGATGGAGAGGAGAGAGGTTAACATGACACATTCTGCCCACACAAGGACTCTCATGCCTGGGATGGACAAGGAGGGAGGACTCATGCCTGGGATAACCCATTGAGAGAGGTTAACATTACACATTCTACCCACACAAGGACTCTCATGCCTGGGATGGAGAGGAGAGAGGTTAACATTACACATTCTGCCCACACAAGGACTCTCATGCCTGGGATGGAGAGGAGAGAGGAGAGAGGTTAACATTACACATTCTGCCCACACAAGGACTCTCATGCCTGGGATGGAGAGGAGAGAGGTTAACATTACACATTCTGCCCACACAAGGACTCTCATGCCTGGGATGGAGAGGAGAGAGGTTAACATTACACATTCTACCCACACAAGGACTCTCATGCCTGGGATGGAGAGGAGAGAGGAGAGAGGTTAACATTACACATTCTACCCACACAAGGACTCATGCCTGGGATGGTCCAGTGGTCTAAGCCTCTGTGTCTGGAGCATTTGTACAAAGGACTCTCATGCCTGGGAGCATGGGTTTGAATTAACATGGCCATTCTACCCACACAAGGACCTCATGCCAGCAGGAGAGAGAGGAGAGGGTTTTGAATCTGGCCACAAGGACTGTCATGCCTGGGATGCCAGCATGGGTTTGAATCTGGCCTCTATGGACCGCATGCCAGCATGGGTTTGAATCTGGGTTCTACACATTCTACACAAGGACTGCCAGCATGGGGGTTTGAATCTGGACTCCTCTATGTACCGCTGCCAGCATGGGTTTGAATCTGGCCTCTATGTACCGCTGCCAGCATGGGTTTGAATCTGGCCTCTATGTACCGCTGCCAGCATGGGTTTGAATCTGGCCCACTGCTCTTTCAGCTATCTCTCTCTATCCAATCAAAATATATTTAAGAAAAAGCAAAGACTCATCTCAGACCAAACCTTCTTTATCGATGTACCTCGCCTCACTTCTGATCACCGTAGTGCCATCAAAGCTGTCGGACACCTCACAATGGTACGTTCCGGCACTGCTCCTCCCCACAGATAACAACAAAATGGATTGCTCCGGCTGGTTCTCCACCCAGTAGAACTCTCCACGGCCTTCTAGAACAGTTCCGTTGAGGAACCAGCGGTACTGGGGAAAGGTTCCCCTCTCCACGGAACAGTAAAACCTCAGGCCCACAATGGAGAAGTTTTCTCCCACGTCGGTGTTGTAGTGCATCGTCACAGCTCCACCTACTGCAACTGGGGGGTAGGTATACTCAAATGGCAGCCTATTCCCCACATAGTGCACTACTTTTGTGCACTGCTTTTGACCAGAGCAAAAACATTTTCACTCTGTAGGGGAAAAGGATGCCATTTGGGATGCAAACATGAAATGATGAGTTTCAATGTATGAAAATGTATAAGTACAGTGGGTGATAAGTCTAGTGGGTGATAAGTACAGTGGGTGATAAGTCTAGTGGGTGATAAGTCCAGTGGGTGATAAGTCTAGTGGTGATAAGTCCAGTGGGTGATAAGTCTAGTGGTGATAAGTCTAGTGGGTGATAAGTCCAGTGGGTGATAAGGCCAGTGGGTGATAAGTCCAGTGGGCGATAAGTCTAGTGGTGATAAGTCTAGTGGGTGATAAGTCCAGTGGGTTGTAAGTGATAAGTCCAGTGGGTGTTAAGTCTAGTGGGTGATAAGTACAGTGGGTGATAAGTCTAGTGGGTGATAAGTCCCCAGTGGGTGATAAGTCTAGTGGGTGATAAGTCCAGTGGGTGATACATTTTCAGTGGGTGATAAGTCCAGTGGGTGATAAGGCCAGTGGGTGATAAGTCTAGTGGTGATAAGTCTAGTGGGTGATAAGTCCAGTGGGTGATAAGGCCAGTGGGTGATAAGTCTAGTGGTGATAAGTCTAGTGGGTGATAAGTCCAGTGGGTGATAAGGCCAGTGGGTGATAAGTCAGTGTGGTGATAAGTCAGTGGGTGATAAGTCCAGTGGGTGATAAGTCCAGCTGGGGGGGGGGAGATAAGTCTAGTGGGTGATAAGTCCAGTGGGTGATAAGTGATAAGTCCAGTGGGTGATAAGCATTTTCACTCTGGGGATAAGTCCAGTGGGTGATAAGTCTAGTGGGTGATAAGTCCAGTGTGTGATAAGTCTAGTGGTGATAAGTCCAGTGGGTGATAAGTCTAGTGGTGATAAGTCCAGTGGGTGATAAGTCTAGTGGTGATAAGCCCAGTGGGTGATAAGTCCAGTGGTGATAAGTCTAGTGGGTGATAAGTCCAGTGGGTGATAAGTCCAGCAGTGGGTGATAAGTCCAGTGGGTGATAAGTCCAGTGGGTGATAAGTCCAGTGGGTGATAAGTCCAGTGGGTGATAAGTCCAGTGGGTGATAAGTCTAGTGGGTGATAAGTCCAGTGGGTGATAAGTCCAGTGGTGATAAGTCCAGTGGGTGATAAGTCCAGTGGGTGATAAGTCCAGTGGGTGATAAGTCCAGTGGGTGATAAGTCCAGTGGGTGATAAGTCCAGTGGGTGATAAGTCCAGTGGGTGATAAGTCTAAGTGGGTGATAAGTCCAGTGGGTGATAAGTCTAGTGGTGATAAGTCCAGTGGGTGATAAGTCTAGTGGTGATAAGTCCAGTGGGTGATAAGTCCAGTGGTGATAAGTCCAGTGGGTGATAAGTCCAGTGGGTGATAAGTCCAGTGGTGATAAGTCTAGTGGGTGATAAGTCCAGTGGGTGATAAGTCCAGTGGGTGATAAGTCCAGTGGTTGATAAGTCCAGTGGGTGATAAGTCTAGTGGGTGATAAGTCCAGTGGGTGATAAGGCCAGTGGGTGATAAGTCTAGTGGTGATAAGTCTAGTGGGTGATAAGTCCAGTGGGTGATAAGTCCAGCGGGAGATAAGTCTAGTGGGTGATAAGTCCAGTGGGTGATAAGTCCAGCGGGGGATAAGTCCAGTGGGTGATAAGTCTAAGTGGGTGATAAGTCCAGTGTGTGATAAGTCTAGTGGTGATAAGTCCAGTGGGTGATAAGTCTAGTGGTGATAAGTCCAGTGGGTGATAAGTCCAGTGGGTGATAAGCCCAGTGGGTGATAAGTCCAGTGGTGATAAGTCTAGTGGGTGATAAGTCCAGTGGGTGATAAGTCCAGTGGGTGATAAGTCCAGTGGGTGATAAGTCCAGCAGTGGGGGATAAGTCCAGTGGGTGATAAGTCCAGTGGGTGATAAGTCCAGTGGGTGATAAGTCCAGTGGGTGATAAGTCCAGTGGGTGATAAGTCCAGTGGGTGATAAGTCTAGTGGGTGATAAGTCCAGTGATAAGGGTGATAAGTCTAGTGGTGATAAGTCCAGTGGGTGATAAGTCCAGTGGTGATAAGTCTAGTGGGTGATAAGTCCAGTGGGTGATAAGTCCAGTGGTGATAAGTCTAGTGGGTGATAAGTCCAGTGGGTGATAAGTCCAGTGGGGGATAAGTCCAGTGGGTGAAAAGTCCAGTGGGTGATAATTCCAGTGGGTGATAATTCCAGTGGGTGATAAGTCTAGTGGTGATAAGTCCAGCGGGTGTTAAGTCCAGTGGGTGATAAGTCCAGTGGGTGATAAGTCTAGTGGTGATAAGTCCAGTGGGTGATAAGTCCAGTGGGTGATAAGTCCAGTGGGTCTTGAGTGCTGAGAACAGAACTATAGGTCAAATAATTTGCTTGAAACAGACTGTCGGACAAAGAGACAGACAGACAGCGAGACAGACAGACTTACCAACGTGCATGGCCGTCCACTGACCGTACACCACCCTGTCTCCGTTCTGCGCCTGACACTGTAGAAAGCCCATGTGGAGATCTAGAACCACTGGAATAGAGAACGTGGCGAATCGCTCGTCAACCGTCTCCGTGCTAATGAACTCTGACCTGCTGTAGAGGGAGAAGGTGATGGGCGGAGTCCCCTTGAGTGATTGACACGTGACGAGGGCAAAGTAGGTCCCGTCTCTTTCCTTCAGTACCAGGAAGAGGAGGTCTGGTTCAGACACGAGCTCTGAAAGAGAGGAGAGGATGGATGGAGAGAGTTTTGAATAAGATATCATCTGAATACAGGGTTTGATTGAATACAACCCACTGACTTCACTTCACTATGAACATGTGACAAACTTATGACAGAATCCATTTCAGCTGTCAGGAGCTTTGAGAAATACGCAGTGTGGAGTTTTCCTGACCGCTGGACCTGACCAGGGAAAACTCCTGCCCTAGACAAGAGAGATAGGGCAACTTGGAGGAAAACAACCCCCTTCAGGGAAACGCCTCTTTTCTAACAGAGAAAAATACAGTTTGGTTAGACTTAGATATGTGCATACTGGCTATCATTTTACATTTTAGCAGACACTCTTATCCAGAGCAACTAACAGGAGCATTTAGGGTTAAGTGCCTTGCTCAAGGGCACAGACAGATTTTTGACCCAGTCGGCTCAGAGATTCAAACCAGTGACCTTTCTGTTACTGGCCCAACACTAACAACTAGGCTACCTGTCTCCTCTACACTCTAACCACTAGGCTACCTGCCTCCTCTACACTCTAACCACTAGGCTACCTGCCTCCTCTACGCTCTAACCACTAGGCTACCTGCCTCTATACTTAGGTAAACACATTCTGAAGGGAAATAACAGGGCAGAATGTTTTGCGTCTGTGTTCTTCAATAAAAACATCAACTTCAGAAAGGGGGTCTTTAACCTGTCTCCTCCCCTTCATCTTTAACCCGTCTCCTCCCCTTCATCTTTAACCCGTCTCCTCCCCTTCATCTTTAACCCGTCTCCTCCCCTTCATCTTTAACCCGTCTCCTCCCCTTCATCTTTAACCCGTCTCCTCCCCTTCATCTTTAACCCGTCTCCTCCCCTTCATCTTTAACCTGTCTCCCCCTTCATCTTTAACCTGACTCCTCCCCTTCATCTTTAACCCGTCTCCTCCCCTTCAGCTTTAACCTGTCTCCTCCCCTTCATCTTTAACCTGACTCCTCCCCTTCATCTTTAACCCGTCTCCTCCCCTTCATCTGTAACCTGTCTCCTCCCCTTCATCTTTAACCTGACTCCTCCCCTTCATCTTTAACCTGTCTCCTCCCCTTCATCTTTAACCTGTCTCCTCCCCTTCATCTTTAACCTGTCTCCTCCCCTTCATCTTTAACCTGTCTCCTCCCCTTCATCTTTAACCCGTCTCCTCCCCTTCATCTACACTGAAGTGGATTTAACAGGTGACATCAATAAGGGATCATAGCTTTCACCTGAATTCACCTGGTCAGTCTATGTTTACATTTTTTGTCATTTAGCAGAGGTTCTTATCCAGAGCAACTTACCATACTGAGTGCTTACTTTTTTGTACTGGAAACATGTAGGTATTACAGACTAGGTCAGGGAGAGGTTGAAAATGTCAGTGAGGACACGTGCCAGTTGGTCTGCTCATGCCACCCTGATTCTAGATCCAGGGTGAAGTTTCCCCATAGAACAGTGGTTCCCAACCAGGGGTACTAGGACCGCTGGGGGTACTTGGCCTACCCACAGGGGGTACTTGAGAAGTCTGATGAGACCGCAGGCCTGCTGGTAAAATGCACATGAGGGGTACTACGGGCAGAGCAAAATTCAGTTAGTGGTACAGTAACCAAGAAGGTTGAGAACCACTGCCATAAAAAATAATAGAGGACTCTTCTTTGTATCTGTCCCATTATGACATCTGTGAGAGCACGGGCAGCACCATTGAGAGCATCTCCATTTTGAAGTAGTCAATTTTCTTCCTCTACTATTTCTACGAGTTGGTAAACAAACTGAAATGGTGCATACCGCCACCTAGAGTGTGTTGTTTGAACAGATATAAAGCCAAGGTTGGTGATTTACTGTCAGCTGCAGTTATGGAATGTTTGTTCACAAGCATAATTCATTGGCTGTTCCCTCCCGATGACCAGGATGGAATTATGTGATCCTTCCTTAACCCATAGGAAGTCCCACCCAGTTGACTAATTCAAAATGGTGAAATCCCTCTGTGTTGCTGCCCATGTTAAAACGTTTTTTTTTTTGTGGCACTAGAGCCCTCTATCTATCTCTATGAGTACACCCTAGGTACAGATTTAGGATCAGCTTCCCCTCCCCCAAGCCTTAAGCATTAGTGTGGAAAATGCAAAACTGACTCAAGATCAGCATCTAGGGGCAACTTCAACCTACTCCATAATTATGTGATACAACTGACCCCTGACCTCTGACCTTTGACCTTGATGACCTTGGCAGTGCTCCTGGAGGAGTAGACCTTGGTGATGTTGAGTTGGTTGGTAGCAACACAGGTGTACTCCCCGCTGTCCTGGGGCACCATCCTGTAGTAGTGCATACAAATACAGATACTGTCAACAATATTTACAGTGAGTTTTCACATATAAGAAGCTAAATAATAAAACATTGACAAAGATCTATGTGACTGGAATGGTGTATTTGTCAATAAATATATCAGTTCTCTTCAGTTGTTTGCATATCCAATGCACCCCTGATCTAAGATGCATCTTCAGGTGGGCACAAATGAACCTCTGAAAGACAAACACAAGACAAACAGACCAGACAGACCAGTAATAACAGACCATCCACAATACAGTACCTGTAGATGAAGAGTTGTTCCTGTGTCTGATTGTGTGAAGGAGACAGGGGGAGGGGCTTCCCATCCACCAGCCACTGGTAGGAGACGTGGGTCCCTTTGGCGATGTTACAACGTAGGGAGAGTGGCTTCCCTTCGTAGAACTCCACAGACCCTGATTGGACTACAACCTCTGCACCGTTGACTGGGTCTGTGGGAGAACACATACAACCATGCAGTAGAACCATTCTCAGCACCATAGAATCTGATAATGTTGTGTTCTAATTCTAGGAGGGCATTTTAGATCTGTGAAAACATTTTAGTTCTATTAAGACATTGTAATTGTATAAAGACATTCAAATTCCATGAGGACATTCTAGTTCTATGAAGACATTTGCATTATCTGAGGACATTCTAGTTCTATGAGTACATTCTAGTTCTATGAGTACATTCTAGTTCTATGAGGAAATTGTAGTTCTATGAGTACATTCTAGTTCTATGAGTACGTTCTAGTTCTATGAGTACGTTCTAGTTCTATGAGTACATTCTAGTTCTATGAGGAAATTGTAGTTCTATGAGTACATTCTAGTTCTATGAGTACGTTCTAGTTCTATGAGGAAATTGTAGTTCTATGAGTACATTCTAGTTCTATGAGGAAATTGTAGTTCTATGAGGAAATTGTAGTTCTATGAGTACATTCTAGTTCTATGAGTACATTCTAGTTCTATGAGTACATTCTAGTTCTATGAGTACATTCTAGTTCTATGAGTACATTCTAGTTCTATGAAGACATTGTAAACGCAGCAAAAAAAGAAACGTCCTCACTGTCAACTGCGTTTATTTTCAGCAAACTAAACAAACAACTGAGACATAAACTGAACAAGTTCCACAGACATGTGACTAACAGAAATGGAATAATGTGTCCCTGAACAAAGAGGTGGTCAAAATCAAAAGTAACAGTCAGTATCTGGTGTGGCCACCAGCTGCATTAAATACTGCAGTGCATCTCCTCCTCATGGACTGCACCAGATTTGCCAGGTCTTGCTGTGAGATGTTACCCCACTCGTCCACCAAGGCACCTGCAAGTTCCCGGATATTTCTGGGGGGAATGGCTCTTGCCCTAACCCACCGATACAACAGGTCCCAGACGTGCTCAAAGAAGCTCAGTTCGATGATGCTGTGACACACCGCCCCAGACCATGACAGACCCTCCACCTCCAAATCGATCCCGCTCCAGAGTACAGGCCTCGGTGTAACACTCATTCCTTCGACAATAAACACGAATCCGACAATCGCCCCTGGTGAGACAAAACCGCGACTCGTCAGTGAAGAGCACTTTTTGCCAGTTCTGTCTGGTCCAGCGACGGTGGGTTTGTGCCCATAGGCGATGTTGTTGCCGGTGATGTCTGGTGAGGACCTGCCTTACAACAGGCCTACAAGCCCTCAGTCCAGCCTCTCTCAGCCTATTGTGGACAATCTGTGGTCTAGAGTTTTTTCCCTCTGGTTGCACATGTGACATGCTGGCAGAAATGATGTAAAAGGGATGTAAGTTTGTCTGTTAAAATCCCCGGCCGCTAGGAGCGCCACTTCTGGATGAGCATTTTCTTCTTTCCTTAAAGCCTTATACAGCTCGCTGAGTGGCCTTATACAGCTCGCTGAGTGGCCTTATACAGCTCGTTGAGTGGCCTTATACAGCTCGCTGAGTGGCCTTATACAGCTCGCTGAGTGGCCTTATACAGCTCGCTGAGTGGCCTTATACAGCTCGCTGAGTGACCTTATACAGCTCGCTGAGTGGCCCTATACACCTCGCTGAGTGGACTTATACAGCTCACTGAGTGGCCTTATACAGCTCGTTGAGTGGCCTTATGCAGCTTGCTGAGTGGCCTTTACAGCTCGTTGAGTGGCCTTATGCAGCTCGTTGAGTGGCCTTATACAGCTCGCTGAGTGGACTTATACAGCTCGCTGAGTGGACTTATACAGCTCGCTGAGTGGACTTATACAGCTCGTTGAGTGGCCTTATACAGCTCGTTGAGTGGCCTTATACAGCTCGCTGAGTGGCCTTATACAGCTCGCTGAGTGGCCTTATACAGCTCGCTGAGTGGCCTTATACAGCTCGCTGAGTGGCCTTATACAGCTCGCTGAGTGGCCTTATACAGCTCGCTGAGTGGACTTATACAGCTCTCTGAGTTGCCTTATACAGCTCGTTGAGTGGACTTATACAGCTCGCTGAGTGGACTTATTCAGCTCGCTGAGTGGACTTATACAGCTCTCTGAGTGGACTTATACAGCTCGTTGAGTGGACTTATACAGCTCGCTGAGTGCGGTCTTAGTGCCAGCGTCAGTTTGTGGTGGTAAATAGACGTCTACGAAAAATATAGCTGAAAACTCTCTTGGTAGATGGTGTGGTCTACAGTGTATCATGAGGTACTCTACTCCAGCAATACAGTGAGGTTACCTTAATATTAGACATCGCACCCCAGCTGTTACACACACCCCCACCCCTCGTCTTACCGGACGTAGCTGTTATTGACAAATAGACACACACCCCCACATTGGCTAATAGAACAGATGGTAGAGGCGGGTCACCGACAAATTCTCTGATCGGACCCTGATCTCCGCGCCCTGTATTTCCTTATTTTCTTCCTGCGAATGAAGGGGATTTGAGCCTTGTCTGGGAGAAACATTATATCTTTCGCTTCAGACTCATTAGAGAAAATAATCTTTGTCCAGTTTGAGGTCACTGTTCTTATAATCACTGTTCTTATTTTCCAGGAGCTATTTTTGGTTATAAGAGACAGTAGCATCAACATTATGTACAAAACAAGTTACAAACAATGCGAAAAACACACAACTGGTTAGGAGCCCGTAAAATGGCGGCCATCCCCTCTGGCGCCATTCTTCCAGGACAAAACAAAAGTATTAATACAGGGTCTACGACTCACCGACTACTCTGAGGTGGTGTCTTTGACTGACGGTGGGTTGTATTACTGTGTTGTTCTGGACGCTGGCTACACACACCATGTAGCCCTCGTAGGAAGCAGTGATGTACAGGGGGAAATTGGCCATCTCACCAGACAGAGCACTGTAGAAGCCTAAGGCCTTGGACCGGTCACCTTCCCTGAGGACAGATTACAGTAATGGATTGGATACATAACAGTGGTAAAATGTATATTTTATTGTGTTGTTTGACATGGCACTATATTGACAGGGCTCTGTAGAAACTTAAAGCTGCAATATGGAACTTTTTGAGGGCGACCCGACCAAATTCACAATGTGAGTTATAGATCTGTAATCCTCATTAAAAGCCAGTCTCAGAAGCAGTAGATCTGTTCTATGTGTGCTGTTTCTATGCTTCCCGTTCTTAAAATGTGTTTTATGCATCTTTTACTTTCAGTTTTGTACACCAGCTTCAAACAGCTGAAAATACTATACTGGTTATGGAAAAGCTACTTCACAGCGGTTTAGGCTACAAGGATTCTCTACACTATACATGCTGGTTTTGTCACATAAACTGAAATTAGGCGAACTATTCGAATTTTAACAAACAGGAAATGGCGGAGTGATTTCTGCATTGTGCGTCTTCAAGGTTGTCTCATGTGAGTTTCAAATTGACCCCTAGAACCCTACCCCCTAGGCACTGCATTGGATTGATTAGCCTACTTGCCTACTGATATATTCATATTGACAACACCTCCTTTCAAATCTCCAGTACTTAGGGACTTGAGGTAGATATTGTAGCAATCTTAACCAAACACTTAGCAAGTTGGTCAAGAGGTTCGGAAAAGGATCTTTTGGCGTAACAACTAAGGTTTTGGGTTGACAGTTGTTTGAGTCTCGGTCAGGGCTACCCCCTGAATTCCCTACAATACAGCAACACCCACCTGAATAGCTGGTAGAGGATGGACTCTTCTTTAGGGTAACGCAGAACTTCACACTGGAATTCTTCTACAGTCTTCTCTAGGGCTGTTGAGGGGCCGTACAGCAACGGTCTGCCTAGGACTGAGGCTCCTGGGACTGAGGCTCCTGGGACTGAGGCTCCTTGGACTGAGGCTCCTGGGACGGGGGGAACAGGGGGTACACAACACAGTCAGACACACTCAGAAACACACACACACAACTAAGAAATTGGCACAAAACTTACTTGTCTCCTGGCAGAAGGTGTAGAAACCTTCAGAGAAGAAGAAAAAGAAGACTGTTGGTGTTCTATAAAATAATCATCTGAAAGCCATAATAACAAGTACAGCAGGACTCACCCAGTAAAAATACTACTGTTGTTCTGAGAGTAGTCATCTTCTCTCCTTCCTCCTTGTCCATAAAACCCAATTTGACTGGAAGTTTGTTTTTGACTGAAGATGCAGATACGGACTTGCATGCGTGTGTGTGTAAAGGTTTGAATGTGTTTACATTTGTTGCGTGTGTGTGTGTGTACTGCAGTTAGCGGTTGGAGGGGTTAGTGGTTATGGAGGGTGTTGAGAGTGAATGAATGGTGGAGACAGAGAGATAGAGCGAGAGAGAGCAGGATGTGGGGGCCGATAAAAATAACAGAAAGAAAGGTTAGGACCTAGTAACCTACACGCCCCACTACACACACCAGACACAAAGAAAGGTTAGGACCACACACACACCACACACACACCCACTACACACACCAGACACACACACCAGACACACCAGACACACCCAGCAGACACACCACACACACACACACACACACACACACACACACACACACACACACACACACACACACACACACACACACACACACACACACACACACACACACACACACACACACACACACACACACAGACACACACACACCAGACACACACACACACACACACAGACACACACACACACACACACACACAGCACACACACACACACATGTGCACACACACACACACATACACACACCAGACACACACACACACACACACACCAGACACATACACACACAGACACACACACACACACCAGACACACACACACTCACCAGACACACACACACACCAGACACACACACACACACACACACACACACACAGACACACACACACACACACACACACCAGACACACACATGTGCACAGAACTGATAGTACTATACACCGTCCCCCACCCTTATACCCCCTCTCTCCAACAGCAGTTCCACAAAAACACAACATGCTTCAAATGTCGCAACTTTATTAACACACGAGATGTAGCATTACATTTTATATTGTTTCAGTATTGATAACAATTCTTCCATTAAAAGTCATAAAACATTTGAAAAGACAATTTACAGTCTTAATTTTTTGCACTTTGGTGCAATTTTCACAACTCTTAGTACAAGACTCTAAACAGATCATCAAACTGTCACGTGGTCAAAACTCTAAGCACATGTTCAATGGACTGAGTACGACAAACAAATTCACAGTCACTTGTTCACTGCAGCAAACCCCTCTTTCAGTTTGCACACATGTTCAAGTCTTCAAGTATCTGCCTTTCAAAATGCAATATTCACTTTACTTTTGATATGATTTTCTTGTCACTTGTTAACAATACATTTGTCTATCGCTTAATCAAACTGCTCAAAACGGATAACTACTGAACCAAAATGGAGTAATGCTTAGCTTACCTATATAGTTTCATAACTGCTGAACCAAAATGGAGTAGTGCTTAGCTTACCTATATAGTTTCATAACTGCTGAACCAAAATGGAGTAGTGCTTAGCTTACCTATATAGTTTCATAACTGCTGAACCAAAATGGAGTAGTGCTTAGCTTACCTATATAGTTTCATAACTGCTGAACCAAAATGGAGTAGTGCTTAGCTTACCTATATAGTTTCATAACTGCTGAACCAAAATGGAGTAGTGCTTAGCTTACCTATATAGTTTCATAACTGCTGAACCAAAATGGAGTAGTGCTTAGCTTACCTATATAGTTTCATAACTGCTGAACACTGTAAAATGAATGTACATAAATGTATCAATTCACATCAATTTATGTTGGAATTTAAAATCAAATACTATATGTATGTGTCTGTAAATACTACATCATCATTCTCCATCAGCCAGGGTGCTTCAATTGGACAACGTGGAGAGTCACTGGAAGTGCTTCCATTCGGAATTACACTGTGCTGTACAATGCACTGCTGAAATACCTGGGTTGTACATTACAATATATACCTGGGTTGTACATTACAATATATTTACACCTGAGTTGTATATTACAATATATTTATACCTGGGTTGTATATGTCACGCCCTGGTCAAAGTATTTTGTGTTTATCTTTATGTATTTGGTCAGGCCAGGGTGTGGCATGGGGTTTTTGTAATTGTGGTGTGTTTGTCTTGGGGTTTTGGTGGTGGTATTGGGATTGTAGCTTAGTGGGTTGTCTAGCAAAGTCTATGGCTGTCTGGAGTGGTTCTCAATCAGAGGCAGGTGCTTATCGTTGTCTCTGATTGGGAACCATATTTAGGCAGCCATATTCTTTGAGTTTGTCGTGGGTGATTGTCCTTAGTGTCCTATGTGTACTCTCGGTTAGTTTGCACTAGATAGGCTGTTTCGGTTTCGATTACGTTTATTGTTTTGTGTAGTGTTCGTGTTTCTTTGTTTGATTAAACATGAATCTCAATCGACACGCTGCAGTTTGGTCCGACTCTCCTTCATCACCACTAGAAAACCGTTACAGAATCACCCACCACCAACGGACCAAGCGGCGTGTCAACAGGCAGGAGAAGCCGAAAAAGGAGATGCTAAATAAGGATTTCTGGACATGGGAGGAAATCCTGACGGGAAAGGACCCTGGGCTAAACCAGGGGAGTGTAGCCGCCCAAAGGAGCAGCAGGAACAGAGGCAACAGAGGCAACAGAGGCAGCAGCAGCAGGAGCAGCAGCTGCAGTGGGAGAGGCTGCACTACCTGGAGAAATGGACATGGGAGGACGAACTGGACGGTAAAGGACCCTGGGATCAGCCTGGAGATTATTGTCGCCCCAAAGCCGAGCTGGAGGCAGCAAAAGCAGAGAGGCGGCATTATGAGGAGCTAGCACGGCAGAGCGGATGGAAGCCCGAGTCAGCCCCAAAAATTTCTTGGGGGGGGGGCTTACAGGGAGTATGGCTATGCCAGGTAGGAGACCTGCGCAAACTCCCTGTGCTTACCGGGGGGCTGGAGAGACCGGGCAGGCACCGTGTTATGCTGTGGAGCGCACGGTGTCTCCAGTGCGGGTGCACAGCCCGGTTCGGTATATTCCAGCTCCGCGTATCGGCCGGGCTAGATTGAGCGTCGAGCCAAGTGCCATGAAGCCAGCTCTACGCATCTGGTCCCTAGTGCGTCTCCTTGGGCCGGCTTACATGGCACCAGCCTTGCGCTCGGTGTCTCCGGTTCGCCTGCATAGCCCAGTGTGGGCTATTCCACCTCCCCGCACTGGCAGGGCAACCGGGAGCATTCAACCAGGTAAGGTTGGGAAGGCTCGGTGCTCAAGAGCTCCAGTGCGCCTGCATGGTCCGGTCTATCCGTCACCACCTCCACGCACCAGTCCTCCGGTGGCAGCCCCCCGCACTAGGCTGTCTCTCCGGCCCATCCTTACGGGGGCTCCCTCTTCTCCTGCGCTGCCGGAGTCTCCCGCCTGTCCAGTGCTGCCAGAGTCTTTCTCCTCTACAGCGCTGCTGGATTCTCCCGCCTGTTTAGCGCAGTCAGAGCCTTCCTCCTCTCCTGCGCTGCCGGAGTCTCCCTCCTCTCCAGCGCTGTCAGAGCCTTTCTCCTCTACAGCACTGCTGGAGTCTCCCGCCTGTTCAGCGCAGCCAGAGCTGTCAGTCTGCATGGAGCAGCCAGAGCTGTCAGTCTACATGGAGCAGCCAGAGCTGTCAGTCTGCATGAAGCAGCCAGAGCTGTCAGTCTGCATGAAGCAGCCAGAGCTGTCAGTCTGCATGAAGCAGCCAGAGCTGTCAGTCTGCATAGAGCAGCCAGTCTGCATGGAGCAGCCAGTCTGCATGGAGCTGCCAGTCTGCAAGGAGCTGCCAGTCTGCAAGGAGCTGCCAGTCTGCAAGGAGCTGCCAGTCTGCAAGGAGCTGCCAGTCTGCAAGGAGCTGTCAGTCTGCACGGAGCTGTCAGTCTGCACGGAGCTGTCAGTCTGCAAGGAGCTGCCAGTCTGCAAGGAGCTGCCAGTCAGCACGGAGCCGCCAGAGCTGTCAGTCTGTAAGAAGCCGCCAGAGCTGTCAGCCTATATGGAGCAGCTAGTGCCGCCAGTCTGCCCAGCGCCGCCAGTGCCCCCAGTCTGCCCAGCGTCGCCAGTCTGCCCAGCGCCGTCAGTCTGCCCAGCGCCGTCAGTCTGCCCAGCATCGCCAGTCTGCCCAGCGCCGTCAGTCTGCCCAGCACCGCCAGTCTGCCCAGCACCGCCAGTCTGCCCAGCGTCGTCAGTCTGCCCAGCGTCGCCAGTCTGCCCAGCGCCGCCAGTCTGCCCAGCGCCGCCAGTCTGCCCAGCGCCGCCAGTCTGCCCAGCGTCGCCAGTCTGCCCAGCGTCGCCAGGCTGCCCAGCGTCGCCAGGCTGCCCAGCGCCGCCAGATCTGCCAGTCAGCCAGACTCTTCCAGATCTGCCAGTCAACCAGACTCTTCCAGATCTGCCAGTCAACCAGACTCTTCCAGATCTGCCAGTCAACCAGACTCTTCCAGATCTGCCAGTCAACCAGACTCTTCCAGATCTGCCAGTCAACCAGACTCTTCCAGATCTGCCAGTCAGCCAGGATCTGCCAGTCAGCCAGGATCTGCTGAAACCACCAGCCAGCCAGGATCTGGTAGATCTATCTACCTGCCTGAGCTTCCTCTCACTCCTGAGCTTCCTCTCACTCCTGAGCTTCCTCTCACTCCCGAGCTTCCTCTCACTCCCGAGCTTCCTCTCACTCCCAAGCTTCCTCTCACTCCCGAGCTTCCTCTCACTCCCGAGCTTCCCCTCAGTCCCGAGCTGTCCTTCAGTCCCGATCTGCTCCTCAGTCCAGTGGGGTTCTGGGTGAGGACTACTAGGCCATGGTCGGCGGCAAGGGTGGACTATCCAGGGACGAAAGGAGAGGGGACTAAGACATTAACTGAGTGGGGTCCACGTCCCGCGCCGGAGCCGCCACCATGGACAGACGCCCACCCGGACCCTCCCTATTGTTTTGAGGTGCGTTCGGGAGTCCGCACCTTAGGGGGGGGGTTCTGTCACGCCCTGGTCAAAGTATTTTGTGTTTATCTTTATGTATTTGGTCAGGCCAGGGTGTGGCATGGGTTTTTGTAATTGTGGTGTGTTTGTCTTGGGGTTTTGGTGGTGGTATTGGGATTGTAGCTTAGTGGGTTGTCTAGCAAAGTCTATGGCTGTCTGGAGTGGTTCTCAATCAGAGGCAGGTGCTTATCGTTGTCTCTGATTGGGAACCATATTTAGGCAGCCATATTCTTTGAGTTTGTCGTGGGTGATTGTCCTTAGTGTCCTATGTGTACTCTCGGTTAGTTTGCACTAGATAGGCTGTTTCGGTTTCGATTACGTTTATTGTTTTGTGTAGTGTTCGTGTTTCTTTGTTTGATTAAACATGAATCTCAATCGACACGCTGCAGTTTGGTCCGACTCTCCTTCATCACCACTAGAAAACCGTTACAGTATAGCAATATATTTATACCTGAGTTGTATACAATATGTTTATACCTGAGTTGTATATTACAATATATTTATACCTGGGTTGTATATAACAATATATTTATACCCGAGTTGAATACAACAATATATTCTACTCATTATCCAGATTTCATTGATACACTGATGAATTTCAAGCGGAGAGACAGGCGATACCATATCAGTTGACGACTCACACAGGAAAACAGTGTTGCATGGGGCAGAAATAGCTACACCAGACTACAGACTACACCAGGACGTTATAACTGTATCCTACTGCATTACAATACCCCATATATCTGATCATCTACACATGTACTGTACAAGGAGAATGAAACAGTAAGACTGACATATGTACTGTACAAGGAGAATGAGACATTAAGACTGACATATGTACTGTACAAGGAGAATGAAACAGTAAGACTGACATATGTACTGTACAAGGAGAATGAAACATTAAGACTGACATATGTACTGTACAAGGAGAATGAAACATTAAGACTGACATATGTACTGTACAAGGAGAATGAAACATTAAGACTGACATATGTACTGTACAAGGAGAATGAAACATTAAGACTGACATATGTACTGTACAAGGAGAATGAAACATTAAGACTGACATATGTACTGTACAAGGAGAATGAAACTGTAAGACTGACATATGTACTGTACAAGGAGAATGAAACTGTAAGACTGACATGTGTACTGTATGAATCAAGTCCAATTTTATTGGTCACATACACATGGTTAGCAGATGTTAATGCGAAATGCTTGTGCAGTAATATCTAACAAGTAATCTAACAATTCCCAAACAACTACCTAATACAAAAAAGGGGTGAATGAGAATATGCACATATAAATATGTGGATGAGCGATAGCCGAGCGGCAGAGACAACGTGCAATAGATGGTATAGAATACAGTGTGTACATGTGATATGAGTAATGTAAGATATGTTAACATTATTAAACTGCCATTATTTAAAGTGGCTCGTGATCCATTGTTAAAGTGGCCAGTGATTGGGTCTCAATGTAGGCAGCAGCCTCTCTGAGTTAGTCATTGCTGTTTAGCAGTCTGATGGCCTTGAGATAGAAGCTGTTTTTTAGTCTCTCGGTCCCTGCTTTGATGCACCTGTACTGACCTCGCCTTCTGGATGATAGCGGGGTGAACAGGCAGTGGCTCAGGTGGTTGATGTCCTTGATGATCTTTTTGGCCTTCCTGTGACATTGGGCGCTGTAGGAGTCATGGAGGGCAGGTAGTTTGCCCCGGTGATGAGTTGTGCAGACCTCACTACCCTCTGGAGAGCCTTGCGGTTGAGGACGGTGCAGTTGCCGTACCAGGCTGTGATACAGCCCGACAGGATGCTCTCGATTGTGTATCTGTAAAAGTTTGTCAGGGTGTTGGATGACAAGCCAAATTTCTTCAGCCTCCTGAGGTTGAAGAGATGCTGTGGCGCCTTCTTCACCACACTGTCTGTGTGGGTGGACCATTTCAGTTTGTCTGTGATGTGTACGCTGAGGAACTTAAAACTTTCTACCTTCTCCACTACTGTCCTTTCGATGTGGATAGGGGGATGCTCCCTCTGCTGTTTCCTGAAGTCCACGATCATCTCCTTTGTTTTGTTGACGTTGAGTGAGAAGTTGTTTTCCTGACACTACACTCCGAGTGCCCGTAAGACGGTCAGCGAAGTGGAGATGTTGTTTCCTACCTTCACCACCTGGGGGAGGCCCGTCAGAACGTCCAGGACCCAAATGCACAGGGGTTGAGACCCAGGGCCTCCAGCTTGATGATGAGCTTGAATGGTACTATGGTGTTGAATGCTGAGCTGTAGTCAATGAACAGCATTCTTACATAGGTATTCCTCTTGTTCAGATGGGATAGGGCAGTGTGCAGTGTGCAGTGTGCAGTGTGCAGTGTGATGGCAATTGCATTGTCTGTGGACCTATTTGGGTGGTATGCAAACTGAAGTGGGTCTAGGGTGACAGGTAAGGTGGAGGTGATATGATCCTTGACTAGTCTCTCAGCACGTCATGATGACAGAAGTGAGTGCTACGGAGCAGTAGTCATTTTGTTCAGTTATCTTTGCCTTCTTGGGTACAGGAACAATGGTGGCCATCTTGAAGCATGTGGGGACAGCAGACTGGGACAGGGAGCAATTGAATATGTCTGTAAACACACCAGCCAGCTGGTCTGCCCATGCTCTGAAAACGCGGCTAAGGATGCCGTCTGTGCCAGCAGGGTTAACACGTTTAAATGTTTTACTCACGTCGGCCACAGAGAAGGAAAGGGGGGGCTCAGTCCTTGATAGCGGGCCTCAACGTTGGCACTGTATATCCTCAAAGCGGGCAACGAAGGTGTTTAGTTTGTCTGGAAGCATGACGTCGGTGTCCGTGACAGAGCTGGTTTTCTTTTTGCAGTCCATGATTTCCTGTAGGCCCTGCCACATACGTCTTCTGTCTGAGCCGTTGAATTGCAACTCATCTTTGTCCCTGTACCGGCATTTCGCTTGTTTGATTGCCTTGCGGAGGGAATAACTGCATTGTTTATATTCAGCCATATTCCCAGACCTCTTTCTATGGTTAAATGTGGTGGTTCGCGCTTTCAGTTTTGCACAAATGCCGCCATCCAGCCACGGTTTCTGGTTAGGGTAGGTTTTAATGGTCACAGTGGGTACAACATCTCCAATGCACTTCCTTATAAACTCACTCACAGAGTCAGCGTATAGATCAATGTTGTTCTCTGAGGCTGACCGGAACATATCCCAGTCTGCGTGATCAAACAATCTTGAAGGAGGGATTCCGATTGGTCAGACCAGCGTTGAATGGTTCTAGTCACTGGTACATCCTGTTTGAGTTTCTACCTTTAAGACCATAGGAGCAAGATGGCGCCGTGGTCAGATTTGCCGAAGGGATGGCGGGGAAGGGCTTTGTATGGATCACGGAAGGTAGAGTAGCAGTGGAGTGTATTAGCCCCGTGAGGCAGCAGTGGAGTGTATTACCCCCGTGAGGCAGCAGTGGAGTGTATTACCCCCGTGAGGCAGCAGTGGAGTGTATTACCCCTGTGAGGCAGCAGTGGAGTGTATTACCCCGTGAGGCAGCAGTGGAGTGTATTACCCCCGTGAGGCAGCAGTGGAGTGTATTACCCCGTGAGGCAGCAGTGGAGTGTATTACCCCTGTGAGGCAGCAGTGGAGTGTGTATTAGGCAGCCCCGTGAGGCAGCAGTGGAGTGTATTACCCCGTGAGGCAGCAGTGGAGTGTATTACCCCCGTGAGGCAGCAGTGGAGTGTATTACCCCCGTGAGGCAGCAGTGGAGTGTATTACCCCCGTGAGTACTGCAATCAATATGAGTTTTGAGTTTTGTTGTAAGAGTTTTGAAGATATAACACTTCAATCTGAAAAATGGGCTGAAGTGTTTGAAAAAAACGTTATAAATAGTTTGTTGGATAAAATGACATTGAAGGATTATTTTGTGAGAAACTCGTCGGTCTAAAGTTGGGTTTTATTTCATCACGTCGGTTATATTGTGATCTCAAGGGTCTGAAAAGAGAAAGAACAGTTATGATACAAAGTTGTATTTTACCTAAATATATATCACAAAAAAGTGATATACTTTATGGACATTTGTCAGTGTCCTTTTTCTAACCTGGATTATTCTGGAGTCTAGATTCAAAATCATGGACCTAATATCAGTAGTATATTGGCTGTACTATTGCTGCATTCAAAACAACTGGGAACCCTGACAAATACGAGGTCAAATCATGACGTCAGTGATCTTCAGGTCGGAAAGCCGGAGCACAAGAAGGAGGCCAGAGTTCCTGAGATGGAATTTGGTGTTGGATGACCTTTCAAATAGACTTTTCAAATAGAGCTTGTTTTCTTCCGGGTTCCCAGTTGTTTTGAATGCAAGGAAGTCGGAAGTCGGAGATTTCAGAGTTCTGAGTTCCGAGCTCTCAGTTGTTTTGAATGCAATGAAGTCGGAAGTCGGAGATTTCAGAGTTCTGAGTTCCGAGCTCTCAGTTGTTTTGAATGCAAGGAAGTCGGAAGTCGGAGATTTCAGAGTTCTGAGTTCCGAGCTCTCAGTTGTTTTGAATGCAAGGAAGTCGGAAGTCGGAGATTTCAGAGTTCTGAGTTCCGAGCTCTCAGTTGTTTTGAATGCAAGGAAGTCGGAAGTCGGAGATTTCAGAGTTCTGAGTTCCGAGCTCTCAGTTGTTTTAAATGCGTCATCAACTCTACCTGATTCTCAACATCATTGTCAACACAGGAAGTGTCCACTTGCTTGACCCCTGACCTGGTAGTGATGTCAGACAGAGGAAGTGGATCTGGAATGATGCAGAAATGTTCGCTGAATCGTCTTTCACTGAAGGGGGAGACATTAAAGAGACAGAGAGCAGAGAGAGAGAGAGACAGACAGGCAGACAGACAGACAGAAAAAAAGAGAGAGAGACAGACAGAAAGACAGAAAAAGAGAGAGAAAGAGAGAGAGATGTTTGTA
Organism: Oncorhynchus tshawytscha; assembly: GCF_018296145.1. NCBI lineage: Eukaryota > Metazoa > Chordata > Actinopteri > Salmoniformes > Salmonidae > Oncorhynchus > Oncorhynchus tshawytscha. Next base: position 155,113 of record NW_024609799.1, read on the forward strand.
AGGGCAATGACACTAATCTGAGACAGTACAAGGAGGTCTTGGAAGGGATCATAGTTGGGTTGAATTAAACTGGATAGTTTCAAAACACTGTAGGCCTACAATAGACTCAAAGAAATACAGGACTCACTTTGCTGCTCTCGCTCTCTGCTCGCTGCTTGCAACAACGTCTGAGAGAGAGGGTGAGGAAGAGAGAGAGAGGGGGGAGGAAGAGAGAGAGAGAACGAAAGACTGAGAGTGACACATTTAAGAACAATGACCATATTCTGAACACACACCCACCTCGTTGGCGGTTGAGCATCCTCATCACACAGGCCACACCCCCTGCCAGGGTCAGCATGAGGAAACAGCAGAATACTATGGCCATGACCTCTATGGTTGTCGTGGAAACTTCTGTATGGACAGAGATGAGAGGGGAGAGAGAGGTCACCACAACCAACTCACCTGTAAAGTTTCAACCTATCTCCCCTGTAATGTTTCAACCTAACTCACCTGTAAAGTTTCAACCTAACTCACCTGTAATGTTTCAACCTAACTCACCTGTAAAGTTTCAACCTATCTCACCTGTAAAGTTTCAACCTAACTCACCTGTAAAGTTTCAACCTAACTCACCTGTAAAGTTTCAACCTAACTCACCTGTAAAGTTTCAACCTAACTCACCTGTAAAGTTTCAACCTAACTCACCTGTAAAGTTTCAACCTAACTCACCTGTAAAGTTTCAACCTAACTCACCTGTAAAGTTTCAACCTATCTCACCTGTAAAGTTTCAACCTAACTCACCTGTAATGTTTCAACCTAACTCACCTGTAAAGTTTCAACCTAACTCACCTGTAAAGTTTCAACCTAACTCACCTGTAAAGTTTCAACCTAACTCACCTGTAAAGTTTCAACCTAACTCACCTGTCGACTCATCAACATGCATAAAGTTAATACAGTTAAATAAATTGTTATCATTTAGGGTGCTTCCCAAATGGAACCCTATTCCCCATTTGGCGCACTACTTTTGACTATGGCCTATGGGTGACTAATTCTCCCTCATTTGGGACACATCCTAACTCACCTGTGACCTGCACAAGGACAGGTTGGCTTTCCACCCAGGCGGACGTTACGTCATAACTGTCCCTTGCCCTGCACCGATAATACCCAGAGTCCTCTAGGGTGATCTCGGTGAGGAATAGGGTGCGCCCTCCGTCCGCCAGGGAATGAGAGGGGTGAGAGGAGTCTCCCTCTGAGGGGTGAAGGAGGAGGGAGCCATTGAGGGACCAGGAGAAGAAAGGGAATGTCCCGAGGCTCAGGAGGCATTGGAGACGAGCGGCGGCCATCTTGGAATCAACCCTGTAAAGGTACTCCACATCCACCTTTGGTGAGCCTCCTACTGGGACTGGAGGGAGGGAGGAAGGAGAAGGAGGAAGGGATGGGAAGGGGGAGGGAGGAAGGAATGAGAAGGAGGAAGGGATGGGAAGGGGGAGAGAGAGAGGAATGAGAAGGAGGAAGGGATGGGATGGGAAGGGGGAGAGAGAGAGGAATGAGAAGGAGGAAGGGATGGGAAGGGGGGAGAGAGGGGGATGAGGATGGGAGGGGAGGGAATGAGAAGGAGGAAGGGATGGGAAGGGGGAGAGAGGAATGAGAAGGAGGAAGGGATGGGAGGGGGGGGAGAGAGGAATGAGAAGGAGGAAGGGATGGGAAGGGGGGAAGGGGGAGGAGAGGAATGAGAAGGAGGAAGGGATGGGAAGGGGGAGAGAGAGGAATGAGAGAGGAATGAGAAGGAGGAAGGGATGGGAAGGGGGAGAGAGAGAGGAATGAGAAGGAGGAAGGGATGGGAAGGGGGAGAGAGAGAGGAATGAGAAGGAGGAAGGGATGGGAAGGGGGGAGAGAGAGGAATGAGAAGGAGGAAGGGATGGGAAGGGGGAGAGAGAGAGGAATGAGAAGGAGGAAGGGATGGGAAGGGGGAGAGAGAGAGGAATGAGAAGGAGGAAGGGATGGGAAAGGAAGGGGGGAGAGAGAGAGGAATGAGAAGGAGGAAGGGATGGGAAGGGGGGGAGAGAGAGGAATGAGAAGGAGGAAGGGATGGGAAGGGGGGGGAGAGAGAGAGGAAGGAATGAGAGGAGGAAGGATGGGAAAGGGATGGGAAGGGGGGGGAGAGGGAGGAATGAGAAGGAGGAAGGGATGGGAAGGGAGAGGAGGAATGAGAAGGAGGAAGGGATGGGAGAGAGGAATGAGAAGGAGGAAGGGATGGGAAGGGGGGAGAGAGGGAGAAGGAGGAAGGGATGGGAAGGGGGAGAGGAGGAATGAGAAGGAGGAAGGGATGGGAAGGGGGAGAGAGAGGAATGAGAAGGAGGAAGGGATGGGAAGGGGGAGAGGGAGGAATGAGAAGGAGGAAGGGATGGGAAGGGGGGAGAGGGAGGAATGAGAAGGAGGAAGGGATGGGAAGGGGGGAGAGGAGGAATGAGAAGGAGGAAGGGATGGGAAGGGGGAGAGGGAGGAATGAGAAGGAGGAAGGGATGGGAAGGGGGGAGAGAGGAATGAGAAGGAGGACGGGATGGGAAGGGGGAGAGAGAGAGAGGAATGAGAAGGAGGACGGGATGGGAAGGGGGAGAGCGAGGGAGGGATGGCCACAGTCAACACTCATACAGCTACCATGACATAAACACAGTCAACACTCATACAGCTATCATGACATAAACACATGCAGGAAACACATAGAATACTACAATACACACACACACATAGGTTTAGCCCGTACCCACTACCAGAGTCAGGGGTCTGCTGGTCAGTCTCTGTGCATCACTCTCCACTGTACACCGCACCGTGCCCATGTCACGCCCGGGAACCATGGCAACAGGGAACCAGGCAACCAGCGACTCCGTTGCCACGTCGGAACCCACCTCCTTGTCGTCAAGGAAGAGGTAGAAGGTCACGGGAGGGGTTCCCCTTGATGACCTGCAGGTCACATTGCCGCAGAAACTCGAACCCTCTTTGGAGATGGTGAAGGATATTTGGGGTACGGAGAGATAGGCTGAGGGAGATAAAGAGAGAGATAAAGAGAGAGATCGAGAGAGAGAGAGAGATAGTAGGGCAGAGAGAAAGAAGGAAAGAGACAGAGGGGGACAGAAATAAGGGGGAGAGAAAGGAGGGTGAGAAAGGGAAAGGAAGAGAGAGAGAGAAAGGAGGGCAGAGAGAAAGGAGGGCAGAGAGAAAGGAGGGCAGAGAGAAAGGAGGGCAGAGAGAAAGGAGGGCAGAGAGAAAGGAGGGCAGAGAGAAAGGAGGGAGAGAGAAAGGAGGGAGAGAGAAAGGAGGGAGAGAGAAAGGAGGGCAGAGAGAAAGGAGGGCAGAGAGAAAGGAGGGCAGAGAGAAAGGAGGGAGAGAGAGGGTTAAAAGGGAGCAGAACGTTTGACATGTTATAGGTTCTCTGTGTAAATAGTCTCTGTGATCGCCATTCCCCAGGTCCAGTACGGTTGTGGTTGTGACTTAACTTTCGACTTTTAACCTCTGCAGTTGTACCTTTGACCCTAACCATGACCTCTCTGCTGCTGGAGAACCTGCTGTTGGTCTGCATCCTGGTCCCGGCAATGCACGAATAATTCCCAGCATGCTTTGCTGTGACCCTCTCCACCACCAGCGTGTTCCCCACCGGCCAAAGCAGAAGCGGGGTCAAAGGTGAGGTTGGAGATGATGTCACTTCCTGTCTGTTGTAGAACCAGGTGTAGGAGAGGTGGGAGCCCTTGGTGACATCACAGGTGAGAGTGAGCCTCAACCCCTCGTAGAGAATGGGAGGATCAGGGTCAGAGGTCACCATAGTGCCTGAGACAGGGACTGAGGTGGGGTGGAGGAGAGGAGAGGAGGAGAGGAGGATGGAGGAGAGGAGGATGGAAGAGAGGAGGATGGAAGAGAGGAGGATGGAAGAGAGGAGGATGGAAGAGAGGAGGATGGACGAAGGGGATGGGTGAAAGCATTTAGCTGTGAAATGATCGATTCCACTGAAACAGCTCTACCACACACACACACACACACACACACACCCTTCTACTCACTCACTACTTGCAGGCGGACTGTTCCACTGAGGCCCAGGTTTCCACCTGCCGTCACCCTGCAGTGGTACGATCCTTCTGACGTCACAGAGATCTTCAGGAAGAACGTAGCCGATTGGTTGTCTTGGAGGTCGTTGCTCGTGGCGACCAGGTGGTTGCCGTCCTTCAGGAGCTCGTATGTGTTTGGTGGAGGAGACCCAGGTGACCTACATAGGAACACTACCTTGGAGTTCAGGTAGGCCTTGTCTGGACCAATCAGAATAGGGCTAGAGAGAGATGAACCACCTGCAGAGAGGGAGTAGGTTGAAGTAGCCTCAAGATGCTGATCTCGGGTCAGTTTTGCATTTCCTTAATGGCTACGGTTAGGGTTGGGGAAGCAGATCCTAGATCTGTACCTAGAGGAAACTTCAGCCCAGAGCTCAGAAACATAGTTTTACATTTGTTTAGGTTCTTTAGAACATTGCTGTCAAGCAGTTGGAGAGTTTAGTGTGGCTGTGAAACTCAAAATTTGACATTTTCTCATTGAACCATATGGAGGATATAATAGACTGTGATAAGAGTCATGTGTGAGATGCAACTTTTAATTGAATGTAATTGGACAACAGAAAAACGGAACAATTTGAATACATACCCATTATGGACACTAGACAGGCCACAACTGGAAGAGAACAAACCAACAGAAATACCTTAGTACAGGACACATGTCAACTTTACTCTGTTAGCCTGGGTCCTAGTCTCCTTATGGCATTGCCATCATTGGCTTGACAATGACAGCAATGGAGTCGGTAAGAGCCACGAGCAGATCTGGGGACAGGGTATAACTTTGTTTTAAAAAATGAATGCAAAATAGTTTCACTGACTCACCTAAAACAGGCAATAAACATGATTCTCGTTTTTTCTTCATACTCAGGCTCAGTCTTCATACGTAGCATGCTGTCTGTATAAGTGTCATGTGTGTGTGTGTGTGTGTGTGTGTGTGTCAGGGTGTTGCACGGTCCACCACATGCTAGAGGGAGATAACTTGAGTATGTGCGTCTCTCATCAAAAACTTTCAACTATACTGTCCATCTAGACAACACACTATGACTACTAACCTACTACAACTATACTGTCCATCTAGACAACACACTATGACTACTAACCTACTACAACTATACTGTCCATCTAGACAACACTATGACTACTAACCTACTACAACTATACTGTCCATCTAGACAACACTATGACTACTAACCTACTACAACTATACTGTCCATCTAGACAACACACTATGACTACTAACCTACTACAACTATACTGTCCATCTACACAACACTGTGACTACTAACCTACTACAACTATACTGTCCGTCTAGACAACACTATGACTACTAACCTACTACAACTATACTGTCCATCTAGACAACACTATGACTACTAACCTACTACAACTATACTGTCCATCTAGACAACACTATGACTACTAACCTACTACAACTATACTGTCCATCTAGACAACACTATGACTACTAACCTACTACAACTATACTGTCCATCTAGACAACACACAATGACTACTAACTACTACAACTATACTGTCCATCTAGACAACACTATGATGACTACTAACCTACTACAACTATACTGTCCATCTAGACAACACACTATGACTACTAACCTACTACAACTATACTGTCCATCTAGACAACACGATGACTACTGACTACTACAACTATACTGTCCATCTAGACAACACTATGACTACTAACCTACTACAACTATACTGTCCATCTAGACAACACACTATGACTACTAACCTACTACAACTATACTGTCAATCTAGACAACACACTATGACTACTACAACTATACTGTCAATCTAGACAACACTATGTCTACTACAACTATACTGTCCATCTAGACAACACACTATGACTACTACAACTATACTGTCCATCTAGACAACACTATGACTACTAACCTACTACAACTATACTGTCAATCTAGACAACACACTATGACTACTACAACTATACTGTCCATCTAGACAACACTATGACTACTAACCTACTACAACTATACTGTCCATCTAGACAACACACTATGACTACTACAACTATACTGTCCATCTAGACAACACTATGACTACTAACCTACTACAACTATACTGTCCATCTAGACAACACTATGACTACTAACCTACTACAACTATACTGTCCATCTAGACAACACACTATGACTACTAACCTACTACAACTATACTGTCCATCTAGACAACACTATGACTACTAACCTACTACAACTATACTGTCAATCTAGACAACACTATGACTACTACAACTATACTGTCCATCTAGACAACACTATGACTACTAACCTACTACAACTATACTGTCCATCTAGACAACACTATGACTACTAACCTACTACAACTATACTGTCCATCTAGACAACACTATGACTACTAACCTACTACAACTATACTGTCCATCTAGACAACACTATGACTACTAACCTACTACAACTATACTGTCCATCTAGACAACACTATGACTACTAACCTACTACAACTATACTGTCCATCTAGACAACACTATGACTACTAACCTACTACAACTATACTGTCCATCTAGACAACACTATGACTACTAACCTACTACAACTATACTGTCCATCTAGACAACACTATGACTACTAACCTACTACAACTATACTGTCCATCTAGACAACACTATGACTACTAACCTACTACAACTATACTGTCCATCTAGACAACACTATGACTACTAACCTACTACAACTATACTGTCCATCTAGACAACACTATGACTACTAACCTACTACAACTATACTGTCCATCTAGACAACACTATGACTACTACAACTATACTGTCCATCTAGACAACACTATGACTACTACAACTATACTGTCCATCTAGACAACACTGTGACTACTAACCTAACAAGGTTAAGTTATGAATGGAGGACACAAGGAACCAGGGATTTGAGAAAACAACAACAACAGTGAATGACGTAACAACACAGCCTTTTAATAGAAGCTCTTTTAAAACTGCATTCATAGAAGTTCACATTTAAAAACAGTATTTGATCAAATATTTAAAAAATGTATTTTAAAAAACTCAAGCTGTTGCAGAAACAACATCTACTTCATAGTAAGAGCTTTTACATAAACAGTGGGGAGAACAGGTATGTGATACACTGCCGATTTTGCAGGTTTTCCTACTTACAAAGCATGTAGAGGCCTGTAATGTTTATCATAGGTACATGTTCTCCCCACTGTACATACAAAACCATTAAACACATCAGTATTCTAACAGTACACATTAGTAGTACTCTGTCCTTAGTAGTACTCTGTCCTGTTTACAAGTACAGCCTATATAGCAACATCATCCCCGATCATACAACATACCTGAGAATGAAGCTTTTACAACTGCATCATAGCCACTAAACACATCAGTACAGTAACACAAGTTATGTAACTGACACTCTTGTTGTTGTTAATACTGTATAAGACATTTAGATACAGCCCAGAGCAATAATCCCTGAATGTTAGGGAGTGACTACTTGTTGTTGTTAATACTGTATATGACATTTAGATACAGCCCAGAGCAATAAACCCTGAATGTTAGGGAGTGACTACTTGTTGTTGTTAATACTGTATATGACATTTAGGTACAGCCCAGAGCAATAAACCCTGAATGTTAGGGAGTGACTACTTGTTGTTGTTAATACTGTATATGACATTTAGGTACAGCCCAGAGCAATAAACCCTGAATGTTAGGGAGTGACTACTTGTTGTTGTTAATACTGTATATGACATTTAGGTACAGCCCAGAGCAATAAACCCTGAATGTTAGGGAGTGACTACTTGTTGTTGACATTTTAATATGTTAGGGAGTGACTATTTGTTAGGTACATGCCCAGAGCAATAAACCCTGAATGTTAGGGAGTGACTACTTGTTGTTGTTAATACTGTATATGACATTTAGGTACAGCCCAGAGCAATAATCCCTGAATGTTAGGGAGTGACTACTTGTTGTTGTTAATACTGTATATGACATTCAGGTACAGCCCAGATCAATAAACCCTGAATGTTAGGGAGTGACTACTTGTTGTTGTTAATACTGTATATGACATTTAGGTACATCCCAGAGCAATAAACCCTGAATGCTAGGGAGTGACAAAAAGCTCAAAGGTCACATCTGCTACTACTTAGAGATAGTTAGAGAACACAACATTGCATCTGTCTGTGGGAGCATGGGAAGAGCCATTGAGGAAATCTTCATTTCGAACTAGTTAATTTTCTTCTTCTACTACTTCTATGAGTTGGTAAACAAACTGAAAGGGTGCATCCTGCCACCTGGAGTGTGTTGTTTGAACAGGTACAAAGCCAAGGTTGGACATTTACAGCTACCTGCAGTTATGGAATGTTTCCTCACGAGTATAATTCATTGGTTGAACCCTCCTGATGACCTGGATGGAATCATGTGATCCTTAAACCATAGGTAGTTCCACTCAGTTGACTACTTTGGAATGGTGAAAGTCCCGAATGTCGCTACACATGCTAAAACTGGCTTTTGGGCACTAGAGTCCTCTATCTATCTTTATGATCGGCTGTCATTGCCTGTAGGCTATGCAGAGGGGTCCTTCAGTTGAGCGATATGGCTGTCCTCTCCGATGCCTGCTGAGGGGTCTTTCATGGTGGTAGAGCTGCCCTCTCTAGTGCCTGAAACAGTGGTGGGCGCCTTGAAGGTTTTCTTCTGGCGTCTGAGTGAGAGAGTGTGCTGCTTCAGCAGAAAATGCTTATCTGAGGTGCTCTGGGGGAGCAAAACAGAGAAAGAGAGAGACAGAGAAAGAAAGAGAGAGAGAGAGAGAGAAAGAGAGAGAGAGAGCGAGAGAGAGAGAGAGAGAGAGAGAGAGAGAATGAATGTATTGCACTATTTGAACTTTCTTACTATGAAGACACAAACCTATCTTCAGCAGCTGGATTAGGCTTAACTAATACTGTTATCAGTAGGTAACCTACCATCACCAGCATGTCCTTCAGTCTCTCGATGGCTTTTCCATTGGCTCTCCTCCGCGACTCAAAGGAGGTCAGGACAACACTGGGGAAAATGGTAAGATGATATACAATCTGTAACATTTACATCCATGGCAACAGGAACATGTCATGTTCTATTCATTTTATTTCTATGACCTGGAAGAAACAGTATCTATGAGAGGAGTCAGGTTCTATTTCACCTATTGCACCTCTGACCCAGTATCAGCGGATGGCAGGCCGGTGTGTGTGTATGTGTGTGTGTATGTGTATGTGTATATGATCTATATCACCTACATCTGTGCCAGTATCAGTGGGTGGCAGGCCGGTGTGTGTGTACGTGTGTGTGTATGTGTATATGATCTATATCACCTACATCTGCACCAGTATCAGTGGGTGGCAGGCCGGTGTGTGTGTATGTGTATATGATCTATATCACCTACATCTGCGCCAGTATCAGTGGGTGGCAGGCCGGTGTGTGTGTACGTGTGTGTGTATGTGATCTATATCACCTACATCTGCGCCAGTATCAGTGGGTGGCAGGCCGGTGTGTGTGTATGTGTATATGATCTATATCACCTACATCTGCGCCAGTATCAGTGGGTGGCAGGCCGGTGTGTGTGTGTATGTGTATATGATCTATATCACCTACATCTACGCCAGTATCAGTGGGTGGCAGGCCGGGTGTGTGTATGATCTATATCACCTACATCTACGCCAGTATCAGCGGGTGGCAGGCCGGTGTGTGTGTATGTGTATATGATCTATATCACCTACATCTGCGCCAGTATCAGTGGGTGGCAGGCCGGTGTGTGTGTATGTGTAT
>NW_024609799.1:170000-175000 GCF_018296145.1 Oncorhynchus tshawytscha
GGAGGGAGACGGGGGAGGGGGAGGGGGGGGGGGAGGGAGAGGGGGAGGGGAGGGAGGGAGACGGGGAGGGAGACGGGGGGGGAGGGAGAGGGGGAGGGAGAGGGGAGGGAGACGGGGGGGGGGGGAGGGGGAGGGGGGGAGGGGGAGGGGAGGGGGGGAGGGGGGAGGGGAGGGGGAGGGAGATGGGAGGGGGAGGGAGACGGGGAGGGGGGAGCCGGTGAGAGGGAGGGAGACGGGGAGGGGGAGGGAGACGGGGAGGGGAGAGAGACGGGGTGGGGAGGAGAGGGGGAGGGGGAGGGGGGGGGAGAGAGACGGGGAGGGGAGGGAGAGGGGGGGAGGGGGGGACGGGGAGGGGGAGGGAGACGGGGGGGGAGGGGGAGGGGAGGGAGACGGGGAGGGAGACGGGGAGGGGGGAGGGAGACGGGGAGGGAGACGGTGAGGGGGAGGGAGAGGGGGGGGGGGAGGGAGACGGGGAGGGGGGGAGGGAGGGGGAGGGGAGGGAGACGGGGGGGGGGGGGGGAGGGGAGGGAGGGGGGGAGGGAGACGGGGAGGGAGATGGTGAGGGGGGAGGGAGACGGGGAGGGAGACGGTGAGGGGAGGGAGACGGGGAGGGGGAGGGAGACGGGGAGGGTGAGGGGGGAGAGAGACGGGGTGGGGGAGAGAGGGGGGAGGGGGAGGGAGGGGGGGGGGGGGAGAGAGACGGGGAGGGGGAGGGAGGGAGTAAAAAGGTTGCCAAAATAATGAACCTGATAAATTTACTAACTAATTAAATCAATAACTAACTAATACATGCACATGCACATGCACACTCACACACACACACATACCCTCTCAGCCTTTGAGGCCATGGTGGCATAGTAGATGAGACAGAAGGCTCCGCCCAGTAGAACCAGGACCAGGAAGTGGAGCAGCCCTCGCAGGGAGTAGAGGTGTGCCCACTGACCCAACGTCCTCCTGGCCTCACGCTGCTGGAACCTCTCCTCTTCTAAGTATAACTGGGGAGGGAGGGGAGAGGGAGAGGGAGAGGGAATGGGAGAGGGGAGGGAGAGGGAGAGAGGAGAGGGAGAGGGAGAGGGAGAGGGAGGGGGGAGGGAGGGAGAGGGAGAGGGAGAGGGAGGAGAGAGGGAGAGAGAGGGGGAGAGGGAGGGGGAGGGAGGAGGAGGGATGGGAGAGGGAGAGGGAGAGAGAGGGGAGGGAGGGAGGAGGAGAGGGAGAGGGAGAGGGAGGGGGGGGAGGGAGAAGGACAGGTAGAGGGAGGAGGGAGGGAGGGAGGGAGGGAGGGAGGGAGGGAGGGAGGGAGGGAGGGAGGGAGGGAGGGAGGGAGGGAGGGACAAAGAGAAAGGAATAGAACAGAAAGGACAGGTTAAATATAAAGGGAAGGGAGAGAATGAAGAGGAATAACCTTTGTAGGTAAATTAAAGAGGGCCAGGCCCACTGCACAACTGAAAGAAAGAGATGGGAGAGGAGAGAGACAGAGCTTGGTGGAATGGGAGAGGGAGAAGGACAGGTAGAGGGAGGGAGAGGGAGAGAGATGGGGAGAGGGAGAGAGAGGGAGACAGGCGTGGTGGGAGAGGGAGAGGGAGGGGGAGAGACAGAGTGGGGTAATGGAGAGGGAGAGAGGAGTGGGGAGAAGACAGACAGGTAGAGGGAGAGAGAGGGAGAGGGAGGGGGAGAGGGAGAGCGGGTGGGAGAGAGGAGGGAGATGGGGAGAGAGGAGCGTGGTGAGAGGGAGAGGGAGAGAGAGATGGGGAGGAGCGTGGGGAGAGAGAGAGGGAGAGGGAGACAGGGAGGGGAGGGGAGAGGGAGATGGGGAGAAGGACAGGTAGAGGGAGGGAGGGAGGGAGGGAGGGAGGGGTGGAGGGAGGGAGGGAGGGAGGGACAGGCGTGGTGGGAGACGGAGGAGAGATAGAGGGACAAAGAGAAAGCGTGGAATAGAACGGTGACCTGTTGCCACGAGAGAAATGGGAAGAGACACGAGCGTGTTAAATATAAAGGTAAAGAAGGAGAGAGAATGAAGAGGAATAACCTTTGTAGGTAAATTAAAGAGTTGCCAGCCCCGCCCCTGCACAACTGAAAGAAAGAGATGGGCAATCATAATGGAGAGAGACAGAGCTTGGTGGTAGATGGAGAGAGAGAGAGAGAGATGGGGAGAGAGACAGAGCGTGGTGGTAGACAGAGAGAGAGAGACAGAGGAACGGATGCAGAGCAATCATAATGGAGAGAGACAGAGCTTGGTGGTAGACGGAGAGAGAGAGAGAGAGATGGGGAGAGAGACAGAGCGTGGTGGTAGACAGAGAGAGAGAGACAGAGGAACGGATGCAGAGCAATCATAATGGAGAGAGACAGAGCTTGGTGGTAGACGGAGAGAGAGAGAGAGAGATGGGGAGAGAGACAGAGCGTGGTGGTAGACAGAGAGAGAGAGACAGAGGAACGGATGCAGAGCAATCATAATGGAGAGAGAGAGAGAGAGATGGGGAGAGAGACAGAGAGAGAGAGAGTTGAAAAGGGCAGACAGACTTCCACCCCTAACCTTCAGTTCGTTCCTGATGAAGCTGCGTTTGAGGTCGGCGACCTCGGGGTCCTGGATACAGAAGTCCCACCCACAGAACACCTTGTAGCTCATGTGGATGTTGTAGCGGTTGCCTAGCAACCACGTGTGCTTGTAGCCTACAACCGTCCTGTTTAAAAGAGGTGATTCATTGTTATTGTTTTTAAAGCAGATACTTTGGCCCGTAACTGTCGCTCCCTGTGGACACATCTTTAACAGCGTATCCTTAGCTACGTCCCAATAATCTCTCCTTCCTGAAGTGTGTACTCGTTCACTACGCCCTACAAATGTAACAGCATTGGATTGGTTTAGGCATGCGCTAAAGCAGTGGTTCTCAAACGTTTTATAGTCCCGTACCCCTTCAAACATTCAACCTCCAGCTGTACCCCCTCTAGCACCAGGGTCAGCTGTACCCCCTCTAGCACCAGGGTCAGCTGTACCCCCTCTAGCACCAGGGTCAGCTGTACCCCCTCTAGCACCAGGTTAGCGTACTCTCAAATGTTGTTTTTTGCCATCATTGTAAGCCTCCACACACACTATACGATACATTTATTAAACATAAGAGTGAGTTTGTCACAACCTGGCTCGTGGGAAGTGACAAAGAGCTCTTATAGGACCAGGGCACAAATAATAATAATCAATAATGTTGCTCTTTATTTAACCATTTTACATATAAAACCTTAATAACTCACCACAGGTTAATGAGAAGGGTGTGATTGAAAGGATGCACATAACTCTACTATGTTGGGTTGTATTGGAGTCTCAGTCTTAAATCATTTCCCACATAGTCTGTGCCTGTATTTAGTTTTCATGCTAGTGAGGGCCGAGAATCCACTCTCACATAGGTACGTGGTTGCAAAGGGCATCAGTGTCTTTACAACACAATTTGCCAAGGCTGGACACTCTGAGTGCAGCCCAATCCAGAAATCTGTCAGTGGCTTCTGATTAAATTCAATTTGCAATTTCAATGAGGCTGTTGTTCAGATATCGGTGGACTGGAGGCAGGGCATGAAAGGGATAAGGAATCCAGTTGTTTGTGTCCGTTTCGGGAAAGTACCTGCGTAATTCCACACCCAACTCACTCAGGTGCTTCGCTATATCACATGACATTGTCCGTAAGCTTGAGTTCATTTGCACACAAAAGAATCATACACTGATGGAAAGACCTGTGTGTTGTCCTTGTTAATGCAGACAGAGAAGAGCTCCATCTTCTTAATCATAGCCTCAATCTTGTCCCGCACATTGAATATAGTTGCGGAGAGTCCCTGTAATCCTAGATTCAGATCATTCAAGCGAGAAAAAACATCACCCAGATTAGGGCTGGGCGATATGGCCAAAATATAATATCAATGGTATTTTTTTTTAAATTGACAGCATGAGAGTATTTGATGTTTTTTAATAATAAAAGTTCTACATTTGGTTATGAGTAGTGCGTGACCCTAGGGTGGCAAAATATACCTCTTTCTCCATTCTGATTGTTTTATACTGTTCAATTCAACTTCAACCCCCCAAAAGTCATAATTAATAATCATACATTTCTGCATTTGAGATCATTTCCACACTGCCACGTAGGGCTGCACGATAAGAGCAAGTCATCTGGGCCTTATTTTTAACCAAATGTTGCAATTTGACTTGCGATTTAGAGCAAAACACTTGGGTTAATATATATATTATTATATATATATATATATATATATATATATATATATATAACTGTTGGAATCATGGGAATAGAATGTCTATTGTAATTATAAAGTTACAAACCAAACATTATAATACCGGTATAGAAGTTAAAGTAAAAACCCAAACCGGTCCGTGCATCAATACCGGTATATCACAAAAAACGGTACACCGCCCATCCCTAACCCAGATAGGTCAGTCTTGTGAGAAAGTCATCATCATCAAGCGGTCAGACAAGTGACAATTATGATTAGTTCTGGTAAAAGATAATACAAAGAAAAATAAATAAAGGCCATAATGTATTATTCCAGCCCAGGTGCAATTTAGATGTTAGCCACTAGATGGCAGCAGTGCATGTGCAAAGTTTTAGACTGATCCAATGAACCATTGTATTTCTGTTCAAAATGTTGTATCAAGACTGCCCAAATGTGCCTAATTGGAATATTAATAACTTTTCAAGTTCATAACTGTGCACTTTCTTCAAAAAATAGAGTGGTATTATTTCAATGTAGTAGCTACTGTAAATTGGACAGTGCAGTTAGATTAACAAGAATGTAAGCTTTCTGCCAATATCAGATGTTTCTTGATACTTACAACCTCATGCTAATCGCATTAGCGCACATTAGCTCAACCGTCCCGTGAGTGGGACACCGATCTGTAGAGATCCTTAAGAGGATTATTAATTAACAAAGGTACCCATTTTCATTGTAGTGTCCAAAACGTCTTTCAAGCTGTCAGGCATTCCCTTGGCAGCCAGAAAGAGCCTCTCGGT
>NW_024609799.1:187500-262500 GCF_018296145.1 Oncorhynchus tshawytscha
TGTGCAAGTAGAAATACTGATGTGCAAAAGAGCAGATAAAAAAATATGGGGATGAGGTAGGTAGTTGGTTGGATAGGCAATTTACAGATGGGCTGTGTACAGCTACACCGATCGGTAAGCTGCTCTGACAGCCGATGCTTGAAGTTAGTGAGGGAGATATAAGTCTCCAACTTCAGTGATTTTTGCAATTCGTTCCAGTCATTGGCAGCAGAGAACTGGAAGGAAAGGTGGCCAAAGGGGGTGTTGGCTTTGGGGATGACCAGTGAGATATACCTGCTGGAGTGCGTGCTACAGGTAGGTGCTGCTTCACCTAGCAAAGGCTTATAGATGACCTGGAGCCAGTGGGTTTGGCGACGAATATGTAACGAGGACCAACCAACGAGAGCACGCAGGTCGCAATGATGGGTAGTATATGGGGCTTTGTTGACAAAACGGGTGGCACTGTGATAGACTGCATCCAATTTGCTAAGTAGAGTGTTGGAGGCTATTTTGTAAATTACATTATGGATGAATGATGGATAGAGGGATGGAGAGAGGGAGGGAGAGGGGAGGAAGAGAGGGAGACAGAATGAGCAGGGAGGGGTGGCTCATCGGTCTAAGGCACTTAGGGGAGGGTTTGGCCAGCCGGGATGTCCTTGTCCCATCGCGCTATAGCGACTCCTGTTGGCGGTCCGGGTGCTTGCACGCTGACTGGGGTCGCCAGTTGTACGGTGTTTCTTACGACACATTGGTGCGGCTGGCTTCGTGGTTAAGGGAGCAGTGTGGCTTGGCAGGGTCGTGTTTCGGAGGACCCATGGCTCTCAACCTTTGCCTCTCCCGAGTCCGTACGGGAGTTGCAGCGATGGGACAAGACTGTAACTACCAATTGGATACCATGAAAATGGGGAGAAAAAGGGATAAAAGTAACCACAAATGTTATATAAATGAAACAGAATGAGCAAGGGGGAGAGAGACTCATCTATGGAAGGATGGAGCTACAGCTCTTGTCCATGGAGGGGATAAGAGGTTGATGGGATAGAGGGAGAAGGGAGGAGAGCATCTATGAAGGGATGAAGAGAGTGAGTGAGGGTGAAGTAAGAGGTAGAGAGAGAGGGATGGAGACGATCTCACAGGTGAAGAAGCCAGATGTGGAGGACCTGGGCTGGTGTGGTTACACGTGGTCTGTGGTTGTGAGGCTGGTTGGAATGTACTGCCAAATTCTCTAAAATGATGTTGGAGGTGGCTTATGGTAGAGAAATTAACATTAAATTCTCTGGCAAAAGCTCTGTTGGACATTCCTGCAGTCAGCATGCCAATTGCACACTCCCTCAAAACTTGAGACATCTGTAGCATTGCGTTGTCTGACAAAACTGCACATTTCGAGTGGCCTTTTATTGTCCCCAGCACAAGGTGCGCCTATGTAATGATCATGCTGTTTAATCAGCTTCTTGATATGTCACACCTGTCAGGTGGATGGATTATCTTGGCAAAGGAGAAATGCTCAATAACAGGGACATAAACAAATTTGTGCACAACATTTTAGAGAAATACAATTTTTTGTGCGTTATGGAACATTTCTGGGATCTTTTATTTCAGCTCATGAAAAATGCGACCAACACTTAATTAACGTGTTGCGTTTATATTTTTGTTCAGTATATATTATATATCTATACGTATTGCATTTTTCTGTTTCCACGAAGTCCTCCAACCAGGGGAGACGGGATAGGAAAAACAGTTATTAATAAATCAAATGATGCAAGTGATATTATTATTATTATATATTATTTGATAGAATTCAATTCTATATGCTAATTTCAGAGCTGATCTAAATAACCAGCCAACAAAACATCAACTGACCTAACAAGAGGAAGTAGACAAGGTTCTCTCTCTCTCTCACACACACACACCCACCCACACCCACACACCCACACACACACCCACACACACACACACACACACCCACACACACACACGCATCTCGGAAAAGTGAAAGTTTAAAGCTGCATGTTCAACTGAAGTTAAACATCTAGATAGTTAGTTATATCAACTGAAGTTAAACATCTAGATAGTTAGTTATATCAACTGAAGTTAAACATCTAGATAGTTAGTTAAACACCTAGATAGTTAGTTAAACACCTAGGTAGTTAGTTAAACACCTAGATAGTTAGTTAAACACCTAGGTAGTTAGTTAAACACCTAGATAGTTAGTTAAACACCTATATAGTTAGTTATATGAACTGAGGAGGTGTAACACATAAAAGATGGAAGTGGCCCACACACACACACACACACACACACACACACACACACACACACACACACACACACACACACACGTTTACCTGATACGAGCCTCATGAAGCCACCGCTGTTGTATTCTTTGTCCTCCATCTTTCTTCAAGGTCTTCTAGGTCTCTACTGTGTTCCGCTTCCTGATCTTACACACACATGCTCGCACACACACTCTCATATGCGCACACGCACATACAGTCACTAAACGCTGTACACACATTCACTCAAAGCTCCCTTCAAACACACATTCACACACTTCCCACCCAATATCAGCATCGCATCAGCCCCTCTCTGTTTCCTTCTCTCCCTCTCTCTCTCTGTGTCTCTCTCTCTCTCTCTCTCTCTCTCTGTGTCTCTCTCTCTCTCTGTCTCTCTCTCTGTCTGTCTCTCTCTCTCTCTCTCTCTCTCTCTCTCTCTCTCTCTGTCTCTCTCTCTCTCTCTGTCTCTCTCTCTCTCTCTGTCTCTCTCTCTCTCTCTGTGTCTCTCTCTCTCTCTCTCTCTCTCTCTCTCTCTCTCTCTCTCTCTCTCTCTCTCTCTCTCTCACTCTCTCTGTCTCTCTCTCTCTCTCTCTCTCTCTCTCTCTCTCTCTGTCTCTCTCTGTCTCTCTCTCTCTCTCTCTGTGTCTCTCTGTCTCTCTCTGTCTCTCTCTCTCTCTCTCTCTCTCTCTCTGTGTGTCTCTCTCTCTCTCTCTCTCTCTCTCTCTCTGTCTCTCTCTCCCATCTACCTAAGATACGTCATCCTCCCCTATAAGTTGACTTGTTATTTCATATTTTAGAGCTGATCTAAGACCTGTGGATAAGCTGCAGCTTCTGTCGACAGGTCTCAGGAAATCACATGACAGGAAACCGAGATGGGTGTTGCGTTATTGAGTCTGTTGTTGAGAACGAAGACACACACACGCATACACACAAATTCACCCATACATACATACACACTGCTAACAGGCCTGACTGGACGAGGTCGAAGAGGAGCGGAGTGGAGAGGGTCCAGAGCAGGCAAGATGGTCTGTGTGTGTGTGTGTGTGTGTGTGTGTGTGTGTGTGTGTGTGTGTGTGTGTGTGTGTGTGTGTGTGTGTGTGTGAGAGAGAGAGAGAGAGTGTGTTGATGATGTGTTGTGCGGGGAGGCCAGAGGGAGGTGCTGATTTTGGAAGTGGGCTGCTCATTTGATTGTTACATGGAGCATAATCTTGGTTACCCAGAAGTCAAATTCACTCGCGAAAGTTTGTCATTTCCTCCATGGGAATCTATCCAGGAGAGATTAGAGATTAGACCGAACAGGACTTTTCTGAAAAGCTCCTTAAATACCAGCACCTCATATCAGGCCTGGACAGCCTGGGATGCAAATGCAAGTCGGTGATATTTGGTAGTCTCGGCCACCTACATAGGATTACTGTATGAGGCCTTCAGATTGGTAGTCTCGGCCACCTACATAGGATTACTGTATGAGGCCTTCAGATTGGTAGTCTCGGCCACCTACATAGGATTACTGTATGAGGCCTTCAGATTGGTAGTCTCGGCCACCTACATAGGATTACTGTATGAGGCCTTCAGATTGGTAGTCTCGGCCACCTACATAGGATTACTGTATGAGGCCTTCAGATTGGTAGGTCTCAGATTGGTAGGCCACCTACATAGGATTACTGTATGAGGCCTTCAGATTGGTAGTCTCGGCCACCTACATAGGATTACTGTATGAGGCCTTCAGATTGGTAGTCTCGGCCACCTACATAGGATTACTGTATGAGGCCTTCAGATTGGTAGTCTTGGCCACCTACATAGGATTACTGTATGAGGCCTTCAGATTAGGATTACTGTATGAGGTCTTGGCCACCTACATAGGATTACTGTATGAGGCCTTCAGATTGGTAGTCTCGGCCACCTACATAGGATTACTGTATGAGGCCTTCAGATTGGTAGTCTCGGCCACGTACATAGGATTACTGTATGAGGCCTTCAGATTGCAGGCCTGCCTATGAGTAGGGCAAAACACCCAGCTATGTGGAGGAGAAGGTACTACTCTGTTTCAGTCGTTATGGGCTGCATAGCTGTGTGGAGGAGAAGGTACTCCTCTGTTTCAGTCGTTATGGGCTGCATAGCTGTGTGGAGGAGAAGGTACTGCTCTGTTTCAGTCGTTATGGGCTGCATAGCTGTGTGGAGGAGAAGGTACTGCTCTGTTTCAGTCGTTATGGGCTGCATAGCTGTGTGGAGGAGAAGGTACTGCTCTGTTTCAGTCTGTGTGGAGGTTATCAGGGCTGCATAGCTGTGTGGAGGAGAAGGTACTGCTCTGTTTCAGTCGTTATGGGCTGCATAGCTGTGTGGAGGAGAAGGTACTCCTCTGTTTCAGTCGTTATGGGCTGCATAGCTGTGTGGAGGAGAAGGTACCTCTGTTTCAGTCGTTATGGGCTGCATAGCTGTGTGGAGGAGAAGGTACTGCTCTGTTTCAGTCGTTATGGGCTGCATAGCTGTGTGGAGGAGAAGGTACTGCTCTGTTTCTGTTTCAGTCTGTTTATGGGCTGCATAGCTGTGTGGAGGAGAAGGTACTGCTCTGTTTCAGTCGTTATGGGCTGCATAGCTGTGTGGAGGAGAAGGTACTGCTCTGTTTCAGTCGTTATGGGCTGCATAGCTGTGTGGAGGAGAAGGTACTGCTCTGTTTCAGTCGTTATGGGCTGCATAGCTGTGTGGAGGAGAAGGTACTCCTCTGTTTCAGTCGTTATGGGCTGCATAGCTGTGTGGAGGAGAAGGTACTCCTCTGTTTCAGTCGTTATGGGCTGCATAGCTGTGTGGAGGAGAAGGTACTGCTCTGTTTCAGTCGTTATGGGCTGCATAGCTGTGTGGAGGAGAAGGTACTCCTCTGTTTCAGTCGTTATGGGCTGCATAGCTGTGTGGAGGAGAAGGTACTCCTCTGTTTCAGTCGTTATGGGCTGCATAGCTGTGTGGAGGAGAAGGTACTCCTCTGTTTCAGTCGTTATGGGCTGCATAGCTGTGTGGAAGATATACTTCTTGTTTCCTTAAGTGTCCTTGAGGTCAACGACCTTTGACATGTTTGAATCCTTTATGATGTAATATGTGGAATCAAATGAAGTGTTTAAAATGTGCAATGAAGACTGATCACAGGCCATAGTCATTCTGAAACTGTTGGTGAGAATCTAGGAGAGGATTCTGCTGAAAAGCTAGTGTGTGTTCACCACCTACTCAAACCACCGATGGTATTATCATGTATAGACTTACTGGGAAAGGAAAGCAGCTACTTTGTCAGTTGCACAACCGATCGCATTTAACCGAAATGAGTCTTCCACATTTACCCCAACACCTCTGAGTCAGAGAGGTGCAGGGAGCTGCCTTACTCAATGTCCACAGCGCCCAAGGAGCAGTTGTTGGAGGCTAACTGGCTCGCTCAAGGGCAGAAATACAGATTTTCCCACTTTGTCGGCTCGGGATTCAAACCAGTGACCTTTTGTTTCCTTGCCTGGCGCTCTTAACCACGAGGCTATCTACCGCCCCTACTGTAGTCTGTGGAGACCAAAGGCTATCTACCGCCCCTACTGTAGTCTGTGGAGACCAAAGGCTATCTACCGCCCCTACTGTAGTCTGTGGAGACCAAAGGCTATCTACCGCCCCTACTGTAGTCTGTGGAGACCAAAGGCTATCTACCGCCCCTACTGTAGTCTGTGGAGACCAAAGGCTATCTACCGCCCCTACTGTAGTCTGTGGAGACCAAAGGCTATCTACCGCCCCTACTGTAGTCTGTGGAGACCAAAGGCTATCTACCGCCCCTACTGTAGTCTGTGGAGACCAAAGGCTATCTACCGCCCTACTGTAGTCTGTGGAGACCAAAGGCTATCTACCGCCCCTACTGTAGTCTGTGGAGACCAAAGGCTATCTACCGCCCCTACTGTAGTCTGTGGAGACCAAAGGCTATCTACCCCCTACTGTAGTCTGTGGAGACCAAAGGCTATCTACCGCCCCTACTGTAGTCTGTGGAGACCAAAGGCTATCTACCGCCCCTACTGTAGTCTGTGGAGACCAAAGGCTATCTACCGCCCCTACTGTAGTCTGTGGAGACCAAAGCAAACAGTTGGTGCAGCTTGTGGTTGTTTTACCTCTCTTGGTTGAATGCACCGCTGATTGTAAAACATGCTCTGGATTAGAGCGTCTGCAGAAGGACTAAGATGTAAATGTGAGATAACAGTTCTCATGTGATGCCAAATACAGGCTGTGAAATGCTGACTGCATGGCTGCAAATGGTGGCATAGTTGTCCATGCAGTCTGAGTGTAACTAGTGGAGGAGGGAGTGTAACTAGTGGAGGAGGGAGTGTAACTAGTGGAGGAGGGAGTGTAACTAGTGGAGGAGGGAGTGTAACTAGTGGAGGAGGGAGTGTAACTAGTGGAGGAGGGAGTGTAACTAGTGGAGGAGGGAGTGTAACTAGTGGAGGAGTGGAGTGGAGGAGGGAGGGAGTGTAACTAGTGGAGGAGGGAGTGTAACTAGTGGAGGAGGGAGTGTAACTAGTGGAGGAGGGAGTGTAACTAGTGGAGGAGGGAGTGTAACTAGTGGAGTGGAGGAGGGAGTGTAACTAGTGGAGGAGGGAGTGTAACTAGTGGAGGAGGGGAGGAGGGAGTGTAACTAGTGGAGGAGGGAGTGTAACTAGTGGAGGAGGGAGTGAGGAGGAGGGAGTGTAACTAGTGGAGGAGGGAGTGTAACTAGTGGAGGAGGGAGTGTAACTAGTGGAGGAGGGGGAGTGTAACTAGTGGAGGAGGAGTGTAACTAGTGGAGGAGGGAGTGTAACTAGTGGAGGAGGGAGTGTAACTAGTGGAGGAGGGAGTGTAACTAGTGGAGGAGGGAGTGTAACTAGTGGAGGAGGGAGTGTAACTAGTGGAGGAGGGAGTGTAACTAGTGGAGGAGGGAGTGTAACTAGTGGAGGAGGGAGTGTAACTAGTGGATGAGGGAGTGGAGGAGGGAGTGTAACTAGTGGAGGAGGGAGTGTAACTAGTGGAGGAGGGAGTGTAACTAGTGGAGGAGGGAGTGTAACTAGTGGAGGGTAACTAGTGGAGGAGTGTAACTAGTGGAGAGGGAGTGGAGGAGGGAGTGTAACTAGTGGAGGAGGGAGTGGAGGAGGGAGTGTAACTAGTGGAGGAGGGAGTGAGTGGTGAGTGGAGGAGGGAGTGTAACTAGTGGAGGAGGGAGTGTAACTAGTGGAGGAGGGAGTGTAACTAGTGGAGGAGGGAGTGGAGGAGGGAGTGTAACTAGTGGAGGAGGGAGTGGAGTGGAGGGAGTGGAGTGGAGGAGGGAGTGTAACTAGTGGAGGAGGGAGTGTAACTAGTGGAGGAGGGAGTGTAACTAGTGGAGGAGGGAGTGTAACTAGTGGAGGAGGGAGTGTAACTAGTGGAGGAGGGAGTGTAACTAGTGGTGGAGGGAGTGTAACTAGTGGAGGAGGGAGTGTAACTAGTGGAGTGGAGGAGGGTGTAAAAAGGCAGTGGAGGAGGGAGTGTAACTAGTGGATGGAGGGAGAGGAGGAATGGAGAGGTAGAGACAGAGGAATAAGAGAGAGGAATGGAGTGGAGGAGGGAGTGGAACTAGTGGAGGATGGGGAGTGTAACTAGTGGAGAGAGGGAGTGTAACTAGTGGAGGATGGGAGTGTAACTAGTGGTGGAGGAGAGAATGTAACAGGGGAATAGTGGAGGAGGGAGTGTAACTAGTGGTGGAGGGAGTGTAACTAGTGGGAGGAGGACATCATCTCTAGCATCAGGGGAATGGAAAAAGGCAGCCTGGGGTAGAGACCAGTCTGTTTGAGGAATGAAGAGGTAGAGACAGGGGAATGGAGAGGTAGAGACAGGGGAATAGAGACAGGGGAATGGAGAGAGAGAGAATGGAATGAGAGAGGAATAGAGTAGAGACAGGGGAATGGGAGAGACAGGGGAATGGAGAGGTAGAGACAGGGGAATGGAGAGGAAGAGAGGAATAGAGACAGGGGAATGGAGAGGTAGAGACAGGAATGGAGAGGTAGAGGATGGAGAGGTAGAGACAGGGGAATGGAGAGGTAGAGACAGGGAATGGAGAGGTAGAGACAGAGGAATGGAGAGGTAGAGACAGGGGGAATGGAGAGGTAGAGACAGGGGAATGGAGAGGTAGAGACAGGGGAATGGAGAGGTAGAGACAGGGGAATGGAGAGGTAGAGACAGGGAATGGAGAGGTAGAGACAGGGAATGGAGGTAGAGACAGGGAATGGAGAGGAGAGACAGGGAATGGAGAGGTAGAGACAGGGGAATGGAGAGGTAGAGACAGGGGAATGGAGAGGTAGAGACAGGGGAATGGAGAGGTAGAGACAGGGAATGGAGAGGTAGAGACAGAGGAATGGAGAGGAAGAGACAGGGGAGGTAGAGACAGGGAATGGAGAGGTAGAGACAGGGGAATGGAGAGGTAGAGACAGGGGAATGGAGAGGTAGAGACAGGGGAATGGAGGGGAAGGAAGAGACAGGGGATGGAGAGGTAGAGACAGGGGAATGGAGGTAGAGACAGGGGAATGGAGAGGTAGAGACAGGGGAATGGAGAGGTAGAGACAGGGGAATGGAGAGGTAGAGACAGGGGAATGGAGAGGTAGAGACAGGGGAAGAGACAGGGGATGGAGAGGTAGAGACAGGGGAATGGAGAGGTAGAGACAGGGGAATGGAGAGGTAGAGACAGGGAATGGAGATGGTAGAGACAGGGGAATGGAGAGGTAGAGACAGGGGAATGGAGAGGTAGAGACAGGGGGAATGGAGAGGTAGAGACAGGGGAATGGAGAGACAGGGGAATGGAGAGGTAGAGACAGGGGAATGGAGAGGTAGAGACAGGGGAATGGAGAGGTAGAGACAGGGGAATGGAGAGGAAGAGATGGAGGGGATTGAGGTAGAGACAGGGGAATAGAGACAGGGGAATGGAGAGGTAGAGACAGGGAATGGAGAGGTAGAGACAGGGGAATGGAGAGGTAGAGACAGGGGAATGGAGAGGTAGAGACAGGGGAATGGAGAGGTAGAGACAGGGGAATGGGAATGAGAGGGGAAAGAGACAGGGGAATGGAGAGGAAGAGACAGGGGGGAATGGAGAGGTAGAGACAGGGGAATGGGAATGGAGAGTAGAGACAGGGGAATGGAGAGGTAGAGACAGGGGGGAATGGAGAGGTAGAGACAGGGGAATGGAGAGGAAGAGACAGGGGAATGGGAGGTAGAGACAGGGAATGTAGAGACAGGGGAATGGAGACAGAGACAGGGGAATGGAGAGGTAGAGACAGGGGAATGGAGAGGTAGAGACAGGGAATGGGGGGGATGATGGAGAGGTAGAGACAGGGGAATGGAGAGGTAGAGACAGGGGAATGGAGAGGTAGAGGGGAATGGAGAGGTAGAGACAGGGGAATGGAGAGGTAGAGACAGGGGAATGGAGAGGTAGAGACAGGGGAATGGAGAGGTAGAGACAGGGGAATGGAGAGGTAGAGACAGGGAATGGACAGAGGGAATGGAGAGGTAGAGACAGGGGATGGAGAGGTAGAGACAGGGGAATGGAGAGGTAGAGACAGGGGAATGGAGAGGTAGAGACAGTAGAGACAGGGGAATGGAGAGGTAGAGACAGGGGAATGGAGAGGTAGAGACAGGGGAATGGAGAGGTAGAGACAGGGGAATGGAGAGGTAGAGACAGGGAATGGAGAGGTAGAGACAGAGGAATGGAGAGGTAGAGACAGGGGAATGGAGAGGTAGAGACAGGGAATGGAGAGGAGAGACAGGGAATGGAGAGGTAGAGACAGGGGAATGGAGAGGTAGAGACAGGGGAATGGAGAGGAAGAGAGAGAGGAATGGAGAGGTAGAGACAGGGGAATGGAGAGGTAGAGACAGGGGGGATGGAGAGGTAGAGACAGGGAATGTAGAGACAGGATAGAGACAGAGGAATGGAGATAGAGACAGGGAATAGAGACAGGGGAATGGGATAGGAGGGGAGGTAGAGACAGGAATGGAATAGAGACAGGAATGGAGAGGTAGAGACAGGGATGGAGAGGTAGAGACAGGGGAATGGAGAGGTAGAGACAGGGAATGGAGAGGTAGAGACAGGGAATGGAAGGTAGAGACAGGGGAATGGGAGGTAGAGACAGGAATGGAGACAGAGGGAATGGAGAGGAAGAGAGGTAGAGACAGGGAATGGAGAGGTAGAGACAGGGGGGAATGGAGAGGTAGAGACAGACAGGGGAATGGAGAGGTAGAGACAGGGGAATGGAGAGGTAGAGACAGGGGAATGGAATGGACAGGGAATGGAGAGGTAGAGACAGAGGAATGGAGAGGTAGAGACAGGGGAATGGAGAGGTAGAGACAGAGGAAGAGAGGTAGAGACAGGGGGATGGAGAGGAAGAGGGGAATGGAGAGACAGAGGAATGGAGAGGTAGAAAGAGAGGTTGTAGTTTTGGAAATATGCTTCTTCTTTCAGTCATTGATCAAAAACTACATTACCCAGAGGTTCTTGAGGCAAGTTAATACGTACATTAGGTGTGGCCAGGTAGTCAGAGACAGATAGAGAGAGCCCCTTATTGTAACTTTCAATCCAAGAAATAGGATACAGAAGAATCACCTGATCAACAGCACACAGGTAATTTCAGGCTCTTAGTTTCCTTCTTTCACCTCTCAGATCACCATTCTTCCGTTTGTATGTTTCATTGATAGGCTACCTTTAGGCTAGAACAGACCAGGGAACCTGTTGTGCAATAGAACCTGTGAATACAACACACCCAGACAATCTCTCACACCTTGACCAGACTAGGCTCTGTCAATGGAGTAGGCTACTTGACTTGGCAAAATTGATGAATTCGCAAATGTTTAAGCCACCTGTATTGGAGACGTTTAGCCTAAAGTAGCATCAGAAGGCTAGCCTATACGTTTGTTGAAATGTTTTATGGATGATAAGGTATAAAAAAATAAAATATCAAGAAAGGACAGTCTTCAAACTTTTCTTACCAAGGAAATGTACTGTACTGACACAGCGGTCTATGGAATTATATTGCGTGTGAAAACAAACGTTGTGGAAGAAGGATTTCGAGCAATGAATAGGAATGTTCCATTCGGTGGAAAACTTTATTTGGGGGGGGAACTTTGCGGTACCAACATAAAATGACAAACACACAGCGTCGGTTTTTCTTGAACTGAAATATAAACCACACGTTGAGACAACCGGTAAACTGTTTCTCCGTAAAAGTCTACCTATAGCCCGTTACAACGTTTCAATGCGGCAGGATAATGATATCGTCACCCCTAGAGTCGACAATGGTTCGTTGCCGCTGTTCAACATGCTGATGTATTTTGTAACAGTAGAGAGAGACGGATCCACTGCGGCCGCACTGCAGGTTTAAGCTTGAACGGGTTGCGCAAGTTACGAAGGGGTGAGTGAACCGACCGTATGGCTGACTGTAGCTTTTTTCACATTGTCTTGTCGTTTTCTTTCCATGTATTTGTACAGTTTGTCCGCTGTAGCTTCCAGGGTAGTTTAACTGTTCAGTCTGACACGTTTGAGGAACTGACAGGCTAAGAGTAAACCGGCCGAAAGGGAAAGGCAATGCGCCATTAATAACAGAAACAACAATGCAACAAGTGTGGGTTGTTTACGGTGCTTTGAGGTCTAACTAGGTGGGCTAGTTTCGTTGTGAACTAAAACCAGCGGAAAGAGAACCGTATCGGTCGACGTTATCAGTCAGTGCCTGTCATTCATGTCGACTGCCTTGGGGGATTGCGGAGTCAGTCGGTGAATTGCAGGGCTTGCAGAAACACGTCGCTAGTATGACCGATGTTTCAAAATGGATCGTTTGTTTTTATAGGTTAACTATAATTGGGCCAAATGTAGCCTACACCAACTTAAACGTTTACCCCATTTATAGGCTATCAGCTGCCTTCAACACAACACAAATATGATGCTTTTGTCCCAAAGCCCTAGTCTCAAGACCCTACCACTCATTGTATATATTTATTCCATATTTATATATTTATTCCAATTCCAAAGACCACTTGACACAGAAAGAAGACACACACACACCTTGTTTGGCTGCATAGCTGGGGATAGCTTTGTGTTATAACGTTAGCGTTGTGTTATAACGTTAGCTTTGTGTTATAACGTGCGTTTTAGTCCAGGAGTAAAGCTTGATCTGTGTCAGAGAAACCAGTCCATTGTGTCCAGGGCCAACATCACTTGGGGGTCTTACTCCTACTTCCACAGTGAATGCAATGCTCTGGGGTGAAGTTTCCCCTAAGTACAGATCCAGGATCAGCGTTCCCTCCCCCAATCCTAACCGTAACCATTAGTGGGCACAATGTTAACCTGACCCAAGATGGGAAACTTCCACAGAGAGAAGTCAATGGGAACTGTATCTATGCAGGTCTTTACCTCCTGTAAGACTATACGTTGTGTATTGTTTGTGGGCCTTCATCCACCCCGGGACCCCAAGTTTAGTTGTCTTGGCCTAGTGACAGTTGACTGCAGAATACTGGTCTGTTCCGTTGCCGTGACAACACGGGGAGAGCTGTAGCACAACAGGGCAGTGTAATTACAGTGCAGTGTGTCAGTCTGTGTAATTACTTCCATGTTTCCACTTTCTCCTCTACCTTTTACTCCCCTTCCATCTTCTCACATTAGGCCTATTCTCTCCTCTCTTCTTTGTTCCATTCACATGGTTATCTGGGGTGCCTCTCTGTTGATTTCATTTTCCTGTCCGTTCCCTCAACTGAGTGACAACACAATGCACTGAAGAACAAGAGGGCCTTGCTCCTGCCTATAGCACTATCATTCTAGTTATGTGCTTCTGGTACAGCAGTCCTGAACGTGTTTCTGTTCTGTGTGCTGATTCTGTTTCCTCTCCGTGTGTGTGTCTCTCTCTCTCTCTGTGCCTCTTTCTCACTCTCTGTGTGTCTCTCTCTCTATCTCTCTCTCTGGTTGTGTGTCTCTCTCTCTTTGGTTGTGTGTGTCTCTCTCTCTATCTCTCTCTCTCTCTCTGGTTGTGTGTCTCTCTCTCATGCTCTCTCTCTCCCTCTTGGTTGTGTGTCTCGCTCTCTCTTTGGTTGTGTGTCTCTCTCTCTTTGGTTGTGGTCTCTCTCTCTCTCTATCTCTCTGTGTGTGTGTGTGTCTTTCTCTCTCTCTCTCTCTCTCTCTCTCTGTCTCTCTCTCTGTCTCTCTCTCTGTGTGTCTCTCTCTCTGTGTGTCTCTCTCTCTCTCTGTGTCTCTCTCTGTGTGTCTCTCTCTCTCTCTCTGTCTCTCTCTGTGTGTCTCTCTCTCTCTCTCTGTGTCTCTGTTTGTGTGTCTCTCTCTCTCTCTCTCTGTTAGTTTTACTGTTGTGTGAACTGATTATCAGTCAGCCGTTAACTGCCAGACTGGCAAAATTCCCTTCTACCCTGTCAGTCCCACCCCTCTTTTGACCCCCTTACACCCTCTGCTCCCCTCTTCCCCTCCTCCTCCCTGCCCCTGCTCCCCCTCCCTCCCCCTCCCCCCCTCCCCCTCCCTCCCTCCCTCCCTCCCTCCCTCCCTCCCTCCCTCCCTCCCCCTCCCTCCCTCCCTCCCTCCCTCCCCCCCCTGCTCCCCCTTCCCCTCCTCCTCCCTACCCCTGCTCCCCCTCCCCTCCTCCCTCCCTCCCCTCCCCCTCCCTCCCCTCCCTCCCCCTGCTCCCCTACCCCCTACCCCCTACCCCTCTCCTCCTCCTCCTCCCCCCCCCCTCCCCCCTCTCCTCCTCCCTCCCCCCCTGCTCCCCCTCCCCCTCTCTCCCCCTGCTCCCCTCTCCCCCCTCCCCCTGCTCCCCTCTCCGCCTCCTCCCCCTCCCTCCCCCCCCCTCCCCCCCTCCCCCCTCCCTCCCTCCCTCTGCTCCCCCTCCTCCCTCCCTCCCCTGCTCCCCTCTCCCCCTCCTCCTCCCCCACCCTGCTCCAGCCGGAACATAATTGCAAATAATTTGTAGACTGCAAATTGACCGAAGAAGCCCAAACAGATGTTTGACTAACACATAATCATTTCAACCCTTGCTTGTATTTGTATATGATCACGTCTCTCTCTCTTGTGCGTGGGATTACATGGGAACAGATTTCATAAATGAAAATCACTTGGAGATGATTTCCTGGTGTTTTTACAGTCTTTAATGTCCAACAATGAACACGTAAAAAAAAATATACATAAATATATATAACTTTGTATTATTTTACTTGGGGTCCAAATATCACCGCCGGCCCCTGGGCCGCCAGGAACCCTGCCCTGGGCCTTTATAGTTTCACCTTTACATACTGTTTCTCCTCCACAGCAACTTTATCATGTATAAAATATTGTGTAAGTATATTAGTGTTGTGTAAGTATATTAGTGTTGTGTAAGTATGCTGTATCGTTAATCTGCCGTTGTGTTAGACAGTGCAGTAAATGTGTTTTCACTGACAGGACAGCTGACTTGCTTTGTTTGGCTGAACTACAGACATACTTTGACCTGGAGACAGACAATGTTCAGGGGTTGTTGACAGTGTCACACACACACACACACACACACACACACACACACACACACACACACACACACTGATCTTCATGCATGCACAAACACACACACAGAGAAAAGGGACATGGGTTCTGGTCTAAAGTGGTGCACTATATAGGGAATAGGGTTCTGGTCAAAAGTAGTGCACTATATAGGGAATAGGGCTCTGGTCAAAAGTAGTGGAGTGGACAACGGTCTCTTAGTGTAGTGGACTATATAGGGAATAGGGGTCTCTTAGTGTAGTGGACAAGGGCTCGGTCTCTTAGTGTAGTGGACAGCGGTCTCTCAGTGTAGTGGACAACGGTCTCTTAGTGTGAGAGAGGGAGAGAAAGTGAGAGAGGGAGAGAAGTGGACAACGGTCTCTTAGTGTAGTGGACAGTGGTCTCTTAGGGGTGTAGTGGACAGCGGTCTCTTGGGGTCTCTTAGTGTAGTGGACAGGGGTCTCTTAGTGTAGTGGACAACGGTCTCTTAGTGTAGTGGACAGCGGTCTCTTAGTGTAGTGGACAGCGGTCTCTTAGTGTAGTGGACAACGGTCTCTTAGTGTAGTCTCTTAGTGTAGTGGACAACGGTCTCTTAGTGTAGTGGACAACGGTCTCTTAGTGTAGTGGACAGGGGTCTCTTAGTGTAGTGGACAACGGTCTCTTAGTGTAGTGGACAACGGTCTCTCAGTGTAGTGGACAACGGTCTCTCAGTGTAGTGGAGTGGTCTCAACGGTCTCTTAGTGTAGTGGACAACGTTCTCTTAGTGTAGTGGACAACGGTCTCTTAGTGTAGTGGACAACGGTCTCTTAGTGTAGTGGACGGTCTCTTAGTGTAGTGGACAACGGTCTCTTAGTGTAGTGGACAACGGTCTCTTAGTGTAGTGGACAACGGTCTCTTAGTGTAGTGGACAACGGTCTCTTAGTGTAGTGGACAACGGTCTCTCAGTGTAGTGGACAACGGTCTCTTAGTGTAGTGGACAACGGTCTCTTAGTGTAGTGGACAACGGTCTCTTAGTGTAGTGGACAACGTTCTCTTAGTGTAGTGGACAACAGTCTCTTAGTGTAGTGGACAACAGTCTCTTAGTGTAGTGGACAGGGGTCTCTTAGTGTAGTGGA
The DNA here is from genome assembly GCF_018296145.1 of Oncorhynchus tshawytscha. Lineage (NCBI taxonomy): Eukaryota > Metazoa > Chordata > Actinopteri > Salmoniformes > Salmonidae > Oncorhynchus > Oncorhynchus tshawytscha. The sequence continues at coordinate 203,367 of NW_024609799.1, forward strand.
CAACAGTCTCTTAGTGTAGTGGACAGGGGTCTCTTAGTGTAGTGGACAACGGTCTCTTAGTGTAGTGGACAACGGTCTCTTAGTGTAGTGGACAACGGTCTCTTAGTGTAGTGGACAACGGTCTCTTAGTGTAGTGGACAGCGGTCTCTTAGTGTAGTGGACAGCGGTCTCTTAGTGTAGTGGACAGTGGTCTCTTAGTGTAGTGGACAACGGTCTCTTAGTGTAGTGGACAGCGGTCTCTTAGTGTAGTGGACAGGGTCTCTTAGTGTAGTGGACAGGGGTCTCTTAGTGTAGTGGACAGGGGTCTCTTCCTGGTGATCACTGACATTAAAGGGTAACTACACCCAAAATTCTACATTTGTTTTATTTTCCCCAGACCTTAAAAGTGGTCTTCTGATGTGGTTTAAGCCTCGTTGTGGACTGAACATCCAACGTAGTGGTTTTTCTATTAAAAGGTGTGATTTTCAGAGTGAAAAACAGGGGAAACAGAATCCTGGAAAATCATTTTTTTAAACAATTTTTAAACTAAACGGAAAGCCCCTACACACACACACACACACACACACATGCATGACACACACACACACTACCGTTCAAAAATGTGGGGTCACTTAGAAATATCCTTGATTTTGAAAGAAAAGCACATTTTTTGTCCATTTAAAATAACATAAAATCGATCAGAAATACAGTGTAGACATTGTTAATGTTGTAAATGACTATTGTAGCTGGAAACGGCTGATTTTTAATGGAATATCTACAGAGGCCCATTATCAGCAACCATCACTCCTGTGTTCCAATGGCACGTTGTGTTAGCTAATCCAAGTTTATCATTTTAAAAGGCTAATTGATCATTAGAAAACCCTTTTGCAATTATGTTAGTACACCTGAAACTGTGGTTCTGATTACAGAAGCAATAAAACTGGACTTCATTAGACTATTTGAGTATCTGGAGCATCAACATTTGTGGGTTCGATTACAGGCTCAAAATGGCCAGAAACAAATAACTTTCTTCTGAAACTCGTCAGTCTATTCTTGTTCTGAGAAATGAAGGCTATTCCATGTGAAAAAATGCCAAGAAACTGATCTCGTACAACGCTGTGTACTACTCCCTTCACAGAACAGCGCAAACTGGCCCTAACCAGAATAGAAAGAGGAGTGGGAGGCCCCGGTGCACAACTGAGCAAGAGGACAAGTACATTAGAGTGTCTAGTTTGAGAAACAGATGCCTCACAAGTCCTCAACTGGCAGCTTCATTAAAAGTACCCGCAAAACACCAGTCTCAACGTCAACAGTGAAGAGGCGACTCCGGGATGCTGGCCTTCTAGGCAGAACACCAGTCTCAACGTCAACAGTGAAGAGGCGACTCCGGGATGCTGGCCTTCTAGGCAGAACACCAGTCTCAACGTCAACAGTGAAGAGGCGACTCCGGGATGCTGGCCTTCTAGGCAGAACCCCAGTCTCAACGTCAACAGTGAAAGGCGACTCCGGGATGCTGGCCTTCTGGGAATGCAGTGAGATCGACCATGGCCTTTGTGTATAACATTAAGGTTTGTAGGCTACACCAGACAAAGGCCTTTATCGCAGATCAAAGAGGGGGAAGCTGCAGAGGAGCTCTGAGCAGAAGGTCTACACTCTATTTCTGAGCAATTTGATGGTATTTTAATGGACAAAAAGTGTTTTTCTTTCAAAATCAAGAACATTTCAAAGTGACCCCAAACTTTTGAACGGCAGTGTACATGTACACACACACACACACACACACACACACACACACACACACACACACACACACACACACACACACACACACACACACACAGCAGACTGTCCCTGTCTCAGCAGACTGTCCCAGCAGACTGTCCCTGTCCCAGCAGACTGACCCTGTCCCAGCAGACTGTCCCTGTCCCAGCAGACTGTCCCAGCAGACTGTCCCTGTCCCAGCAGACTGTCCCTGTCTGCACGCCCAATTTTGCACGCCCAATTTTTCAGTTTTTGATATGTTAAAAAAGTTTGAAATATCCAATAAATGTCGTTCCACTTCATGATTGTGTCCCACTTGTTGTTGATTCTTCACAAAAAATACAGTTTTATATCTTTATGTTTGAAGCCTGAAATGTGGCAAAAGGTCGCAAAGTTCAAGGGGGCACAATACTTACTGCAAGGCACTGTACGTAACTGACTGATGACAATAACACTACATTGTTGTGTGTGTGTGTGTGTGTGTGTGTGCTACTAGAAGACAAGCTGAAACACGGAAAAGAGACCTTCAATCACCACACCTTATGATTCCTAACATTCCTCTCTCTCTCTCTCTCAGGTAGTTTTCACTATGCTAGGAGAGTGGAGAGGCGGGACTAAGCAGACAAGTGTGTGACCCTTCTCTGTGATTGGTGGACAGAGATTGATGGTTGACAGACAGACGGATAAAGAGAACGAGACAGACAGCAGAGAGGAGAGACGGGGGAGAGAGATGGCTCACAGTGTCAACTTTGACCTGACTGCTGAACACATGGAGGCTGGTCTGGGTGAGTATCAATACACTATATCAGGGGAGGCTGGCCTGGAGTGAGTATTAATACACTATATCAGTGGAGGCTGGCCTGGAGTGAGTATTAATACACTATATCAGTGGAGGCTGGCCTGGAGTGAGTATTAATACACTATATCAGTGGAGGCTGGCCTGGGTGAGTATCAATACACTATATCAGGGAGGCTGGCCTGGAGTGAGTATCAATACACTATATCAGGGAGGCTGGCCTGGAGTGAGTATCAATACACTATATCAGGGAGGCTGGCCTGGGTGAGTATCAATACACTATATCAGGGAGGCTGGCCTGGGTGAGTATCAATACACTATATCAGGGAGGCTGGCCTGGAGTGAGTATCAATACACTATATCAGGGGAGGCTGGCCTGGAGTGAGTATCAATACACTATATCAGGGGAGGCTGGCCTGGAGTGAGTATTAATACACTATATCAGGGGAGGCTGGCCTGGAGTGAGTATCAATACACTATATCAGGGGAGGCTGGCCTGGAGTGAGTATCAATACACTATATCAGGAGAGGCTGGCCTGGAGTGAGTATTAATACACTATATCAGGGGAGGCTGGCCTGGAGTGAGTATTAATACACTATATCAGGGGAGGCTGGCCTGGAGTGAGTATTAATACACTGTATCAGTGGAGGCTGCTGGGGGGAGGACGGCTCATAATAATGTCTGGAATGGATTGAATGGAATGGTATCAGACGCATTTCCCAGGTGTCTGATGCCGTTCCATGTACTCCATTCCATCCATTATTATGAGCCGTCCTCCCCCCAGCAGCCTCCCCTGATATAGTGTATTAATACTCACTCCGTTCCATCCATTATTATGAGCCGTCCTCCCCCAGCAGCCTCCCTGATATAGTGTATTAATACTCACTCCATTCCATCCATTATTATGAGCCGTCCTCCCCAGCAGCCTCCCTGATATAGTGTATTAATACTCACTCCATTCCAGACATTATTATGAGCCGTCCTCCCCCAGCAGCCTCCACTGGACTACAGCAACAACATTCTGCCTCCTCCACCTCCATTTCCTCTCTGCCCTCTGCCTTTCTACAGCCTCCTCTTGGAGAACAAACTCGTATCGATCTATTTCTCTCTCCTATGGAGAGGTCCTGAGGTAAAAACGGCCGTTTGTGTTCCAGTCTGTTGTCTGTGTTGAGCCTGGGAGAGAGGAGGGGCTTCACTCTCTGTTTGATGTGTTGAGCCTGGAGAGAGAGGAGGGGCTTCACTCTCTGTTTGATGTGTTGAGCCTGGAGAGAGAGGAGGGGCTTCACTCTCTGTTTGATGTGTTGAGCCTGGGAGAGAGGAGGGGCTTCACTCTCTGTTTGATGTGTTGAGCCTGGAGAGAGAGGAGGGGCTTCACTCTCTGTTTGATGTGTTGAGCCTGGAGAGAGAGGAGGGGCTTCACTCTCTGTTTGATGTGTTGAGCCTGGAGAGAGAGGAGGGGCTTCACTCTCTGTTTGATGTGTTGAGCCTGGAGAGAGAGGAGGGGCTTCACTCTCTGTTTGATGTGTTGAGCGTGGAGAGAGAGGAGGGGCTTCACTCTCTGTTGTCTGTGTTGAGCCTGGAGAGAGAGGAGGGGCTTCACTCTCTGTTTGATGTGTTGAGCCTGGAGAGAGGAGGGGCTTCACTCTCTGTTTGATGTGCTGAGCGTGGAGAGAGAGGAGGGGCTTCACTCTCTGTTTGATGTGTTGAGCCTGGAGAGAGAGGAGGGGCTTCACTATCTCTGTTTGATGTGTTGAGCCTGGAGAGAGAGGAGGGGCTTCACTCTCTGTTTGATGTGTTGAGCCTGGAGAGAGAGGAGGGGCTTCACTCTCTGTTTGATGTGTTGAGCCTGGAGAGAGAGGAGGGGCTTCACTCTCTGTTTGATGTGTTGAGCCTGGAGAGAGAGGAGGGGCTTCACTCTCTGTTTGATGTGTTGAGCCTGGAGAGAGAGGAGGGGCTTCACTCTCTGTTTGATGTGTTGAGCCTGGAGAGAGAGGAGGGGCTTCACTCTCTGTTTGATGTGTTGAGCCTGGGAGAGAGGAGGGCTTCACTCTCTGTTTGATGTGTTGAGCCTGGAGAGAGATTAGGGGCTTCACTCTCTGTTTGATGTGTTGAGCCTGGAGAGAGAGGAGGGGCTTCACTCTCTGTTTGATGTGCTACTGGCTTCCCAATGTGTCTGTCTCTCTCTGTTTGATGTGCTACTGGCTTCCCAATGTGTCTGTCTCTCTCTGTCTCTCTCTGTTTGATGTGTTGAGCGTGGAGAGAGAGGAGGGGCTTCACTCTCTGTTTGATGTGCTACTGGCTTCCCAATGTGTCTGTCTCTCTCTGTTTGATGTGCTACTGGCTTCCCAATGTGTCTGTCTCTCTCTGTCTCTCTCTGTTTGATGTGTTGAGCGTGGAGAGAGAGGAGGGGCTTCACTCTCTGTTTGATGTGCTACTGGCTTTCCAATGTGTCTGTCTCTCACTGTCTCTCTCTGTCTTTGATGTGTTGATGTTCTGGTAAACAGAAGAGGTTAAAATAAGACAATGACAGGGTTAACTCTCTGTTTGATGTTCTTTGAGGCCCAATTCTGCACAGTACCAGTATCCAGCCAGACCCATTGTTCTCACAGAACAGACTGACTGTGTTTGTTGGACTGTTTGACTAGTCTTTGTTCTGTGTGTGTGTGTGTGTGTGTGTGTGTGTGTGTGTGTGTGTGTGTGTGTGTGTGTGTGTGTGTGTGTGTGTGTGTGTGTGTGTGTGTGTTGTATTTTGAGGAGAATTTTATGAGTGACTCACTTCCTGTGGTGTTCAGCTGCAGGGTCCCTGGGGAACAAAAGGCTTGTGATTGTGGTTCCTTTCAAATGTGGTGTTAAAAGGCCATGAATTATGAGACATGAAGAGTTGCCCAGGGCTGAAGCCCAGTGGTGGTTAGGAGGGGTGTGTTTACTGGTTACTGTTAGGGGTGTGTTTGTTACTGGTTACTGGTTAGGGGTGTGTTTGTCTGAACACTGGTTACTGGTTAGGGGGTGTTTGTCTGAACACTGGTTACTGGTTACTGGGGGTGTGTTTGTCTGAACACTGGTTACTGGTTAGGGTGTGTTTGTCTGAACACTGGTTACTGGTTAGGGGTGTGTTTGTCTGAACACTGGTTACTGGTTAGGGGTGTGTTTGTCTTTAGTGTGTTTGTCTTGGTTACTGGTTAGTGTGTGTGTGTGTGTGTGTGTCCGACCCACTGAAGTACCCCCTCTCTCTTTTAAATGTCATATTATGTCTATATACAGTGTTGTAACAATGTACAAAAAGCATAGATATGGGTTTATTTACAATGGTGTTTGTTCTTCACTGGTTGACCTTTGCTTGTGGCAACAGGTCACACATCTTGCTGCTGTGATGGCACACTGTGGTATTTCACCCAGTAGATATGGGAGTTTATTGGGTTTGTTTTCTAATTCTTTGTCTGTCTGTCTCTGTCTCTGTGTCTGTGTCTGTCTGTAACAGGAGCCCAGCGGATGAAGAGGGGGTCCATGACTCCTTTAACCAGCTGATAGAGGATCAGAGACAGGAAGCCTTGGAGCTGCAGGAACTACAGAGAGACCTGGACGAGGAGGAACGAGGTAGTGTGTGACTGGGTATAAGAGAGAGACCTGGACGAGGAGGAACGAGGTAGTGTGTGACTGGGTATAAGAGAGAGAGACCTGGACGAGGAGGAACGAGGTAGTGTGTGACTGGGTATAAGAGAGAGAGACCTGGACGAGGAGGAACGAGGTAGTGTGTGACTGGGTATAGAGAGAGAGACCTGGACGAGGAGGAACGAGGTAGTGTGTGACTGGGTATAAGAGAGAGAGACCTGGACGAGGAGGAACGAGGTAGTGTGTGACTGGGTATAAGAGAGAGAGACCTGGACGAGGAGGAACGAGGTAGTGTGTGACTGGGTATAAGAGAGAGAGACCTGGACGAGGAGGAACGAGGTAGTGTGTGACTGGGTATAAGAGAGAGAGACCTGGACGAGGAGGAACGAGGTAGTGTGTGACTGGGTATAAGAGAGAGAGACCTAGTGTTAGAGTGTGGTGTGTGACTGGGTATAAGAGAGAGAGACCTAGTGTTAGAGTGTGGTGTGACTGTGTATAAGAGAGAGAGACCTAGTGTTAGAGTGTGTGTGTGTGACTGGGTATAAGAGAGAGAGACCTAGTGTTAGTGTGTGGTGTGTGTGTGTGTGTATACACAGACGTAAATGTCATACTTTCCTTCCTCCAGACAGTGTAGCGTACCTGTCCAGCCCTGGTCAGGAGATATGGCGTGGGAGCCCGTGGAGGGGTGAGGAGGAAGGGGGGAGACAGTTAGACCCCCTTCTAGAGGAACGCTGGTCCTCCGCCACCCTCAAAGTCCTCTCCTCCATGCCCAGCCGCACCATCGGTGTGTCCCCCTACGACACCCTTATGACATACTTATGGCACCTCTCGACACCCTTATGACATACTTATGGCACCTCTACGACACCCTTATGGACGACATTCTTATGACATACTTATGGCACCTCTACGACACCCTTATGGCACCTCTACGACACTCTTATGGCACCTCTACGACACTCTTATGACATACTTATGGCACCTCTACGACACCCTTATGGCACCTCTACGACACTCTTATGACATACTTATGGCACCTCTACGACACCCTTATGGCACCTCTACGACACTCTTATGACATACTTATGGCACCTCTACGACACCCTTATGGCACCTCTACGACACTCTTATGACACCCTTATGGCACCTCTACGACACTCTTATGACATACTTATGGCACCTCTACGACACTCTTATGACATACTTATGGCACCTCTACGACACCCTTATGACATACTTATGGCACCTCTACGACACTCTTATGACATACTTATGGCACCTCTACGACACTCTTATGACAGTCTTAAGATGGCTGTATGGACACCTACCTAGTATTTCTTCTGTTCACGCTTCACGAGAGAGAGAGCGAGGTAGTTTCAGAAGTCTAAACTATTTCTGCCGTTGTCATGTGACTGTTAGTTCCTCTAGCTAGCAGGTGCGCCAGCCAGCCACTGTCAACACATCAACAGATACTGTATCTAACACAGTGGCTCTAAAAACACCATGGCACAAACAAGGCTTCTGTCCCTCTACAAGACATAGTTTAGGAATCATGTATCTACACACCTTCCCTCACCCCCCTCTTAACGGAGGTGCTGTCATCTCTCAGTACTATAACAGGACCCTGTTAACTTCCTGTCCTCTCTCTAGGTCGTAGTGGAGGTGCTGTCATCTCTCAGTACTATAACAGGACCCTGTTAACTTCCTGTCCTCTCTCTAGGTCGTAGTGGAGGTGCTGTCATCTCTCAGTACTATAACAGGACCCTGTTAACTTCCTGTCCTCTCTCTAGGTCGTAGTGGAGGTGCTGTCATCTCTCAGTACTATAACAGGACCCTGTTAACTTCCTGTCCTCTCTCTAGGTCGTAGTGGAGGTGCTGTCATCTCTCAGTACTATAACAGGACACGGTTAACTTCCTGTCCTCTCTCTAGGTCGTAGTGGAGGTGCTGTCATCTCTCAGTACTAGACCCTGTTAACTTCCTCTCCTCTCTCTAGGTCGTAGTGGAGGTGCTGTCATCTCTCAGTACTAGACTCTGTTAACTTCCTGTCACCTCTCTCTATGTCATAGGGGAGGTGCTGTCATCTCTTAGTGGAGGTGCTGTCATCTCTCAGTACTAGACCCTGTTAACTTCCTGTCCTCTCTCTAGGTCGTAGTGGAGGTGCTGTCATCTCTCAGTACTAGACCCTGTTAACTTCCTCTCCTCTCTCTAGGTCATAGTGGAGGTGCTGTCATCTCTCAGTACTAGACCCTGTTAACTTCCTGTCCTCTCTCTATGTCATAGGGGAGGTGCTGTCATCTCTCAGTACTAGACCCTGTTAACTTCCTCTCCTCTCTCTAGGTCGTAGTGGAGGTGCTGTCATCTCTCAGTACTAGACCCTGTTAACTTCCTGTCCTCTCTCTAGGTCGTAGTGGAGGTGCTGTCATCTCTCAGTACTATAACAGGACACGGTTAACTTCCTGTCCTCTCTCTAGGTCGTAGTGGAGGTGCTGTCATCTCTCAGTACTAGACCCTGTTAACTTCCTCTCCTCTCTCTAGGTCGTAGTGGAGGTGCTGTCATCTCTCAGTACTAGACCCTGTTAACTTCCTGTCCTCTCTCTATGTCATAGGGGAGGTGCTGTCATCTCTTAGTGGAGGTGCTGTCATCTCTCAGTACTAGACCCTGTTAACTTCCTCTCCTCTCTCTAGGTCGTAGTGGAGGTGCTGTCATCTCTCAGTACTAGACCCTGTTAACTTCCTGTCCTCTCTCTAGGTCATAGTGGAGGTGCTGTCATCTCCCAGTACTATAACAGGACCCTGTTAACTTCCTGTCCTCTCTCTAGGTCATAGTGGAGGTGCTGTCATCTCCCAGTACTATAACAGGACCCTGTTAACTTCCTGTCCTCTCTCTAGGTCGTAGTGGAGGTGCTGTCATCTCTCAGTACTATAACAGGACCCTGTTAACTTCCTCTCCTCTCTCTAGGTCGTAGTGGAGGTGCTGTCATCTCTCAGTACTATAACAGGACCCCGTTAACCTCCTGTCCTCTCTCTAGGTCGTAGTGGAGGTGCTGTCATCTCTCAGTACTATAACAGGACCCTGTTAACTTCCTCTCCTCTCTCTAGGTCGTAGTCGAGGTGCTATCATCTCTCAGTACTATAACAGGACCATGAAGTTGAGAAGACGCAGACAGAGCAGGCCTTCCATAAAGGACTTCTCCCGCTCCGCACGGCCCAGTATCCGTGGTCACGGCATGGAGACAGACTGCATGGAGACCGAGGGCGTGGATGAGGAGGGTGAGGTCACTCATTTAAACGTTACACACGCACTGAAATACCAACATTTTTGTTGTAATGATGCCATAACCCACGCATAACTAATGTGTGTGTCTGTCTGTCTCTGTTGCGCTGCAGGGCGTAAGCGTGACCAACTGGTCAACAACCTTCAGAACCTCTCTCTGAGTGACCGGGTCAGGATGTTGCGAGCTATGCCTCTCTCTGTGGCAGAGAAGAGTGAACTAAGGTATCTATACTCCTCTACCATCCTGCTGACCATCTCTCTCTCATCTCTCTATCCTGCTGTCCATTTCTCTTTCCCATCTCTCTTTTTCTCATCCCTCTATCCTGCTGTCCATCTCTCTCTCTTTCTCCATCCCTCTATCCTGCTGTCCATATCTCTCTCTTTCTCATCCCTCTATCCTGCTGTCCATATCTCTCTCTCTTTCTCATCCCTCTATCCTGCTGTCCATATCTCTCTCTCTTTCTCATCCCTCTATCCTGCTGGCCATATCTCTCTCTCTTTCTCCATCCCTCTATCCTGATGTCCATCTCTCTCTCTCTTTCTCTATCCTGCTGTCCATCTCTCTCTCTTTCTCCATCCCTCTATCCTGATGTCCATATTTCTCTCTCTTTCTCTTCCCTCTATCCTGCTGTCCATATCTCTCTTTTTTTCATCTCTCTATCCTGCTGTCCATATCTCTCTCTCTTTCTCATCCCTCTATCCTGCTGTCCATATCTCTCTCTCTTTCTCCATCCCTCTATCCTGATGTCCATCTCTCTCTCTCTTTCTCTATCCTGATGTCCATCTCTCTCTCTTTCTCCATCCCTCTATCCTGATGTCCATATTTCTCTCTCTTTCTCATCCCTCTATCCTGCTGTCCATATCTCTCTCTCTTTCTCATCCCTCTATCCTGATGTCCATATCTCTCTCTCTTTCTCCATCCCTCTATCCTGATGTCCATCTCTCTCTCTCTTTCTCTATCCTGATGTCCATCTCTCTCTCTTTCTCCATCCCTCTATCCTGATGTCCATATTTCTCTCTCTTTCTCTTCCCTCTATCCTGCTGTCCATATCTCTCTTTTTCTCATCCCTCTATCCTGCTGTCCATATCTCTTTCTCATCTCTCTATCCTGCTGTCCATATCTCTCTTTTTCTCATCCCTCTATCCTGCTGTCCATATCTCTCTCTCTTTCTCATCTCTCTATCCTGATGTCCATATCTCTCTCTCTTTCTCATCCCTCTATCCTGCTGGCCATATCTCTCTCTCTTTCTCCATCCCTCTATCCTGATGTCCATATCTCTCTCTCTTTCTCCATCCCTCTATCCTGATGTCCATATCTCTCTCTCTTTCTCCATCCCTCTATCCTGATGTCCATATCTCTCTCTCTTTCTCCATCCCTCTATCCTGCTGTCCATATCTCTCTTTTTCTCATCCCTCTATCCTGCTGTCCATATCTCTCTCTCTTTCTCATCTCTCTATCCTGCTGTCCATATCTCTCTTTTTCTCATCCCTCTATCCTGCTGTCCATATCTCTCTCTCTTTCTCATCTCTCTATCCTGATGTCCATATCTCTCTCTCTCTTTCTCATCCCTCTATCCTGCTGGCCATATCTCTCTCTCTTTCTCCATCCCTCTATCCTGATGTCCATATCTCTCTCTCTTTCTCCATCCCTCTATCCTGCTGTCCATATCTCTCTCTCTTTCTCCATCCCTCTATCCTGCTGTCCATATCTCTCTCTCTTTCTCATCTCTCTATCCTGCTGTCCATATCTCTCTCTCTTTCTCCATCCCTCTATCCTGCTGTCCATATCTCTCTCTCTTTCTCATCTCTCTATCCTGCTGTCCATATCTCTCTCTCTTTCTCCTCTCTCTCTCCTATCAATTCAATTCAAGGGGCTTTATTGTCATGGGAAACACATGTTAGCATTATCAAAGCAAGTGAAGTAGATAATAATATACAAAAGTTAAATCAACAAAAATGAACAGTAAACGTTACACTCACAGAAGTATCTCTCTCTCTCTCCTCCCTGCAGCTCTATCAATAGGTCTCTTCCATAAGTGAGTGATTGAGGAATAGAGTATCATCTTGTAACCACCTCCCCCTCTCTCCCCTCCTCCCTCTCCCTCTCTCCCCTCATCCCTCTTTCTCTCCCCTCCTCCCTCTCTCCCCTCCTCCCTCTCTCCCCTCCTCCCTCTCTCCCCTCCTCCCTCCCTCCCCTCCTCTCTCTCTCCCCTCCTCCCTCTCTCTCTTCTCCCCTCCTCCCTCTCTCTTCTCCCCTCCTCCCTCTCTCCCCTCCTCCCTCTCTCCCCCCATCCCTCTCTCTCTCCAGGAGGTTGGCTGACAGGAAGGGTCAACGCTCCAATCACAGTCAGATCTCCTGTTGCAGCCAGCTCAAGTATCACATCATCATCGTAAGTCACACAGTCAGATCTCCTGTTGCAGCCAGCTCAAGTATCACATCATCATCGTAAGTCACACAGTCAGATCTCCTGCTCCAATATTACATTGGTCCAGTTTCTGATACATTTCAGGCGTCCACCACGTCATGCACTCTGCAGCTGGCCATCAGATTGCTGGATCATGTGATGTGGTTGTTATCTGACATGTTGAACACCTTTCCAGGCCTCAGCTGATCTGTCTAGACAGCAATCATGGTGTTTGTCTTAGTTTCTGTGGGTGTCAGGGGTTTACAGCTGTGGTCTCCCAGCGGTCGTGACAGGACAGACGGACGTATATGTCATGTTGGTGGGTGTTTCCTGTAGCTGTGTATCACAATCTACTGATGGTGTCCTAGTCCTCTTGTCCAGGACTTAATGTCCCTGTGAGGGTGAATCACACGGTCCATTCTCTTAGACTAGGCCCTGCTCATTATGGGTGAATCACACGGTCCATTCTCTTAGACTAGGCCCTGCTCATTATGGGTGAATTGTACAGTCCATTCTCTTAGACTAGGCCCTGCTCATTATGGGTGAATCACACGGTCCATTCTCTTAGACTAGGCCCTGCTCATTATGGGTGAATTGTACAGTCCATTCTCTTAGACTAGGCCCTGCTCATTATGGGTGACTTAATACGGTCCATTCTCTTAGACTAGGCCCTGCTCATTATGGGTGAATCACACGGTCCATTCTCTTAGACTAGGCCCTGCTCATTATGGGTGATTAATGTGGTCCATTCTCTTAGACTAGGCCCTGCTCATTATGGGTGATTAATGTGGTCCATTCTCTTAGACTAGGCCCTGCTCATTATGGGTGATTAATGTGGTCCATTCTCTTAGACTAGGCCCTGCTCATTATGGGTGATTAATGTGGTCCATTCTCTTAGACTAGGCCCTGCTCATTATGGGTGAATCGTACGGTCCATTCTCTTAGACTAGGCCCTGCTCATTATGGGTGAATCGTACGGTCCATTCTCTTAGACTAGGCCCTGCTCATTATGGGTGAATCGTACGGTCCATTCTCTTAGACTAGGCCCTGCTCATTATGGGTGAATCGTACGGTCCATTCTCTTAGACTAGGCCCTGCTCATTATGGTGAATCGTACGGTCCATTCTCTTAGACTAGGCCCTGCTCATTATGGGTGAATCACACGGTCCATTCTCTTAGACTAGGCCCTGCTCATTATGGGTGAATCGTACGGTCCATTCTCTTAGACTAGGCCCTGCTCATTATGGGTGAATGTACAGTCCATTCTCTTAGACTAGGCCCTGCTCATTATGGGTGAATCGTACAGTCCATTCTCTTAGACTAGGCCCTGCTCATTATGGGTGATTAATGTACAGTCCATTCTCTTAGACTAGGCCCTGCTCATTATGGGTGAATCGTACAGTCCATTCTCTTAGACTAGGCCCTGCTCATTATGGGTGAATCGTACAGTCCATTCTCTTAGACTAGGCCCTGCTCATTATGGGTGAATCGTACAGTCCATTCTCTTAGACTAGGCCCTGCTCATTATGGGTGAATCGTACAGTCCATTCTCTTAGACTAGGCCCTGCTCATTATGGGTGAATCGTACAGTCCATTCTCTTAGACTAGGCCCTGCTCATTATGGGTGAATCGTACAGTCCATTCTCTTAGACTAGGCCCTGCTCATTATGGGTGAATCGTACAGTCCATTCTCTTAGACTAGGCCCTGCTCATTATGGGTGATTTAATGTGGTCCATTCTCTTAGACTAGGCCCTGCTCATTATGGGTGAATCGTACAGTCCATTCTCTTAGACTAGGCCCTGCTCATTATGGGTGATTAATGTGGTCCATTCTCTTAGACTAGGCCCTGCTCATTATGGGTGAATCGTACGGTCCATTCTCTTAGACTAGGCCCTGCTCATTATGGGTGAATCGTACGGTCCATTCTCTTAGACTAGGCCCTGCTCATTATGGGTGAATCGTACGGTCCATTCTCTTAGACTAGGCCCTGCTCATTATGGGTGAATCGTACAGTCCATTCTCTTAGACTAGGCCCTGCTCATTATGGGTGAATCGTACAGTCCATTCTCTTAGACTAGGCCCTGCTCATTATGGAGGGACGGCAAAGCAGAGTTTCTCAGATGGCTCAGTTGTGGAGGCAACTAAGTTATTATGAGACATTTTTAGTTAATGAGGAAACAGAATATGTGTCCTATAATTCTAATTCTCTTTTCAATGGGTTAGTATGTGGACACAAACACCACTGTAGTTGACACTGACCCTCTCTTCCCCTCCAGGCTCTGAGACATAGCTGGTACAGTTGTCTCTCCTTCCTCCACTCCCTACAGCTGTGGCAGGTAAGGCTGTCTCTGTCTCTCTCTCTCTCCCATTGTATCTCTGTTCTTTCTCACCATCTCTGTTCCTCTTCCTCAGGTGGCGCTGAAGAGGGTGAGCGGTCGTTTCGGCACCGGCGTCCTCTCTTACTTCCTGTTCGTCAAGACCCTCCTCTTCTTCAACATCTTCCTGTTCCTGGTCACGGGTTTGTTACTGGCCGTGCCCCAGGCAGTACACCCCCCCACATTAACCCAGGGACACGAAGCCTTCTCTGGGCTGGAGCTGCTCACTGGAGGGGTAAGAACCAGACATTCACCCCGCACCAAACACACTGTCCCATACCTCCAAATACCAAACATACCACCCCTCTAACACCCCCCCCTCTCTCTCTCTCTCCCTCTCTCCCCCTCTCTCTCCTCAGGGTTATTTCTCAGACTCAGTGATGTACTATGGTTACTATAGTAACTCTACCCTGTCTAAGGACTGTAGAGTCACTAGTAGCAGTATGGAGCAGCAGCCCAGTCCCTCTGTATCTAGAAGGACAATGGAGACAGACTGTGGAGGGAAGCCGTCCTACAACATGCCCCTGGCTTACTTCTTCACCATAGGACTGGCTTTCTTCATCACCTGCATCATCCTCGTCTACAGGTGTGTTTGTGTCCTTGTCTCTCGTCAATTTCTCTCTCATCTCAGCTTTCACTTTTTGATCAGGTGTGTGTGTGTGGGGGGGGCGGTGTGGTGTGTGTGTGGGGGGCGTGGGGTGGGGTGGGGCGGGGTGGGGGGGGGGCGTGGGGGGCGTGTGTGTGGGGGGGGCATGTGTGTGTGTGGGGGGTGGGCATGTGTGTGTGGGGGGGGCATGTGTGTGTGTGGGGGTGGGCATGTGTGTGTGGGGGTGGGCATGTGTGTGTGGGGGGGGCATGTGTGTGTGGGGGGGGCATGTGTTTTGAACACTCAGTGTATTTAGGATATGTTAAACTACAGCACTTACATTAGTAACAGTTCACAAAGTAAGGTGTGTGTGTGTGTGTGTGTGTGTGTGTGTGTGTGTGTGTGTGTCATCCCCCCAGCATGTCCAAGTCGTTTGGTCAGAGTTTCCGTATAGACAAGTCACATGGTATCCTGGCGATGAAGGTGTTCTGTTCCTGGGACTTTAAAGTCATCAAGAAAACCTCCGTCAAACTCCGGTCTGAAAACATCTGCATTCAACTCAGGGTAGGGACACGAACACACACAGGGTAGGGACACGAACACACACAGGGTAGGGACACGAACACACTCAGGGTAGGGACACGAACACACTCAGGGTAGGGACACGAACACACTCAGGGTAGGGACACGAACACACTCAGGGTAGGGACACGAACACACTCAGGGTAGGGACACGAACACACTCAGGGTAGGGACACGAACACACTCAGGGTAGGGACACGAACACACTCAGGGTAGGGACACGAACACACTCAGGGTAGGGACACGAACACACTCAGGGTAGGGACACGAACACACTCAGGGTAGGGACACGAACACACTCAGGGTAGGGACACGAACACACTCAGGGTAGGGACACGAACACACTCAGGGTAGGGACACGAACACACTCAGGGTAGGGACACGAACACACTCAGGGTAGGGACACGAACACACTCAGGGTAGGGACACGAACACACTCAGGGTAGGGACACGAACACACTCAGGGTAGGGACACGAACACACTCAGGGTAGGGACACAGGGTAGGGACACGAACACACTCAGGGTAGGGACACAGGGTAGGGACACGAACACACTCAGGGTGTAGGGACACAGGGTAGGGACACGAACACACTCAGGGTAGGGACACGAACACACTCAGTGTAGGGACACAGGGTAGGGACACGAACACACTCAGTGTAGGGACACAGGGTAGGGACACAAACACACTCAGGGTAGGGACACAGGGTAGGGACACGAACACACTCAGGGTAGGGACACAAACACACTCAGGGTAGGGACACGAACACACTCAGTGTAGGGACACAGGGTAGGGACACAAACACACTCAGTGTAGGGACACAGGGTAGGGACACGAACACACTCAGGGTAGGGACACAGGGTACACACTCAGGGTAGGGACACGAACACACTCAGTGTAGGGACACAGGGTAGGGACACAAACACACTCAGGGTAGGGACACGAACACACTCAGGGTAGGGGAACACACTCAGGGTAGGGACACGAACACACTCAGGGTAGGGACACGAACACACTCAGGGTAGGGACACGAACACACTCAGGGTAGGGACACGAACACACTCAGGGTAGGGACACGAACACACTCAGGGTAGGGACACGAACACACTCAGGGTAGGGACACAAACACACTCAGGGTAGGGACACGAACACACTCAGGGTAGGGACACGAACACACTCAGGGTAGGGACACGAACACACTCAGGGTAGGGACACGAACACACTCAGGGTAGGGACACGAACACACTCAGGGTAGGGACACGAACACACTCAGGGTAGGGACACGAACACACTCAGGGTAGGGACACAAACACACTCAGGGTAGGGACACGAACACACTCAGGGTAGGGACACGAACACACTCAGGGTAGGGACACAAACACACTCAGGGTAGGGACACAAACACACTCAGTGTAGGGACACAGGGTAGGGACACGAACACACTCAGTGTAGGGACACAGGGTAGGGACACGAACACACTCAGGGTAGGGACACAAACACACTCAGGGTAGGGACACAAACACACTCAGTGTAGGGACACAGGGTAGGGACACGAACACACTCAGTGTAGGGACACAGGGTAGGGACACGAACACACTCAGTGTAGGGACACAGGGTAGGGACACGAACACACTCAGGGTAGGGACACAAACACACTCAGGGTAGGGACACGAACACACTCAGTGTAGGGACACAGGGTAGGGACACGAACACACTCAGTGTAGGGACACAGGGTAGGGACAAACACACTCAGGGTAGGGACACAGGGTAGGGACACGAACACACTCAGTGTAGGGACACAGGGTAGGGACACGAACACACTCAGGGTAGGGACACAAACACACTCAGGGTAGGGACACGAACACACTCAGTGTAGGGACACAGGGTAGGGACACAAACACACTCAGTGTAGGGACACAGGGTAGGGACACGAACACACTCAGGGTAGGGACACGTACACACTCAGGGTAGGGTCACGAACACACTCAGTGTAGGGACACAGGGTAGGGACACAAACACACTCAGGGTAGGGACACAAACACACTCAGGGTAGGGACACGAACCTTCTGTTTGTCCGGCATCCTTTTCAACTTCCAGATCAACATTGAGCTGCTCCTGTTTTTCTTACCATTCTTCAAAGGACATTCTCCTTACAGAGTCCTATATATATACACACACACACACACACACACACACACACTTAAGGAAAACGCTAATTCTCACAATCACCTCTCCCCCTCCCTCATGTTGTTAGAGGAGACTCATCATAACCATCTCTCTCTCTCTGTGTAGGAGTTGTTAGAGGAGAAGTCGTAACCATGTCTCTCTCTCTCTCTGTGTAGGAGTTGTTAGAATAATCATAACCATGTAGAGGAGAGGAGGAGGAGACTAGTCGTAACCATGTCTCTCTCTGTGTAGGAGTTGTTAGAGGAGACGAGTCGTAACCATCTCTCTCTCTCTCTCTCTCTGTGTAGGAGTTGTTAGAGGAGACGAGTCGTAACCATGTCTCTCTCTCTCTGTGTAGGAGTTGTTAGAGGAGACTAGTCGTAACCATGTCTCTCTCTGTGTAGGAGTTGTTAGAGGAGACTAGTCGTAACCATGTCTCTCTCTGTGTAGGAGTTGTTAGAGGAGACGAGTCGTAAGCATGTCTCTCTCTCTCTCTCTGTGTAGGAGTTGTTAGAGGAGACTAGTCGTAACCATGTCTCTCTCTCTCTCTCTGTGTAGGAGTTGTTAGAGGAGACTAGTCGTAACCATGTCTCTCTCTGTGTAGGAGTTGTTAGAGGAGACTAGTCGTAACCATGTCTCTCTCTGTGTAGGAGTTGTTAGAGGAGACTAGTCGTAACCATGTCTCTCTCTGTGTAGGAGTTGTTAGAGGAGACTAGTCGTAACCATGTCTCTCTCTGTGTAGGAGTTGTTAGAGGAGACTAGTCGTAACCATGTCTCTCTCTGTGTAGGAGTTGTTAGAGGAGACTAGTCGTAACCATGTCTCTCTCTGTGTAGGAGTTGTTAGAGGAGACTAGTCGTAACCATGTCTCTCTCTGTGTAGGAGTTGTTAGAGGAGACGAGTCGTAAGCATGTCCAGAAGACTGCGTGTCAGAGAATAGGACGTGTGCTGGTACATGTTCTGGCCTGGTTCATCTGTATCGGCAGTACAGTGGCCTGTGTTCTAGCTCTCTACTACTTCTCTGAGTACATGCACAAGGTAAGAGACACGTTTTCAGCTGCTCTACATTGGTTTCATTCTCCACTGACGTCTTACACCTTCTGTCCCTCTCTCTCTCTTCCTCCCCCTCTCCCTCTGTAGGACCTCCAGTACAGATCTCGTATTCCCACTAAGGACCCTCTCTCTCTCTTCCTCCCCCTCTCCCTCTGTAGGACCTCCAGTACAGATCTCGTATTCCCACTAAGGACCCTCTCTCTCTCTTCCTCCCCCTCTCCCTCTGTAGGACCTCCAGTACAGATCTCGTATTCCCACTAAGGACCCTCTCTCTCTCTTCCTCCCCCCTCCCTCTGTAGGACCTCCAGTACAGATCTCGTATTCCCACTAAGGACCCCTCTCTCTCTCTTCCTCCCCCTCCCTCTGTAGGACCTCCAGTACAGATCTCGTATTCCCACTAAGGACCCTCTCTCTCTCTTCCTCCCCCTCCCTCTGTAGGACCTCCAGTACAGATCTCGTATTCCCACTAAGGACCCTCCTCTCTCTCAGTACAGATCTTCCCCCCCTCCCTCTCCCTCTGTAGGACCTCCAGTACAGATCTCGTATTCCCACTAAGGACCCTCTCTCTCTCTCTTCCTCCCCCTCTCCCTCTGTAGGACCTCCAGTACAGATCTCGTATTCCCACTAAGGACCCTCTCCTGAAGGAAGCCAGTCTGTTGGCCCTGCCAGTCGTAGTGTCTCTCATCAACCTCCTGCTCCCTGGCATCTTCAACGCTACTGCCTGGATGGAGGAGTACGACTCACCCAGCGTAAACACATACATCGCCATCAGCAGGTAGGGGGGGGGAACTGCAGTCCACAAACTGTGTGTGTGTGTGTGTGTGGAGCACTGTGACTCCCCCTGCGTTCACACATACATCGCCATCTGCAGGTAGGGGGGGAACTGCAGTCCACAAACTGTGTGTGTGTGTGTGGAGCACTATGACTCCCCTGCGTTCACACATACATCGCCATCTGCAGGTAGGGGGGGGGGAACTGCAGTCCACAAACTGTGTGTGTGTGGAGCACTATGACTCCCCCTGCGTTCACACATACATCGCCATCTGCAGGTAGAGGGGTGGATGTGCACCCTACAGACTTAATGAAGTTAATGGAGAGTTTATGGAAATCAAGAGAGTCTTGCTAGTTGACAGAAGTGTGTGTGTGTCTGTGTGTGCTAAACATGTAAAACATCTATACTATTTGTGTGTTTCAGGAACCTGATGTTGAAAGTGAGCGTGCTGGTAGTGCTGTGCTTCCATTGGCTGGGCCGGATCGCTTCTGACCCCAACAGCATTGGCCTGCAGGTGAGAGGAACATTCCCGTTCCAGTATTCCGCTTCTGTCCCAACTTTTTCATTTTGTCCCATTCTGTTCCAACGTTCCCATTCTGTTCCCATTCTGTGCCAGTTCTGTCCCAACGTACCCATTCTGTTTACCCATTCTGTCCCAACATTCCCATTCTGGTCCCATTCTGTCCCAACATTCCCATTCTGGTCCCATTCTGTCCCAACGTTCCCATTCTATCCCAACGTTCCATTTACAGCATTATGTATCAAAATGAAATCTGTGCTGCTGTTATGACTGGTGTCTCATGTGTTGTTGATATTGATGTTATTGTTGTTGATGTAGTTTGTTGTGGTGTTGTCAGTGCTGGGAGAGTTTTGTAGGACAAGAGCTGTACCGCTTCCTCCTCATGGACTTCATCTTTACCATACTGGACACCTTCTTTGGAGAGTTCCTCTGGAGGTGGGTTGTCTGTCTGTCTGTGTGTGTCTCTCTCTGTGTCTCTCTCTGTGTCTCTCTCTGTGTCTCTCTCTCCCTCATATTCTTGCTCATAAACTCGGCAACTCGTTCAACGCGCTATACAATCTATATTGCTTTCTTTCCCGTTCTCAACCCTTTATCCCTCATCTTCTTTATGTCTCTCTCTCCTGCAGGTTGTTTTCTCAGAGGGTGTTGAAGAGGAAAAGAAAGCCTGTGTTTGACATCTCCAGGAACGTGTTGGAACTCATCTACGGACAGACATTGGCCTGGTATAAACTCTAACCCTGGTCCTGCACCTAGCCTCAACCCTGCACCTAGCCTCAACCCTGCACCTAGCCTCAACCCTGCACCTAGCCTCAACCCTGCACCTAGCCTCAACCCTGCACCTAGCCTCAACCCTGCACCTAGCCTCAACCCTGCACCTAGCCTCAACCCTGCACCACCTCAACCCTGCACCTAGCCTCAACCCTGCACCTAGCCTCAACCCTGCACCTAGCCTCAACCCTGCACCTAGCCTCAAACCTGCACCTAGCCTCAACCCTGCAGCCTCAACCCTGCAAGCCCCTGCACCTAGCCTCAACCCTGCACCTAGCCTCAACCCTGCACCTAGCCTCAACCCTGCACCTCAACCCTGCACCTAGCCTCAACCCTGCACCTCAACCCTACACCTAGCCTCAACCCTGCACCTCAACCCTGCACCTCAACCCTGCACCTAGCCTCAACCCTGCACCTAGCCTAGCCTCAACCCTGCACCTCAACCCTGCACCTCAACCCTGTACCTAGCCTCAACCCTGCACCTCAACCCTGCACCTAGCCTCAACCCTGCACCTAGCCTCAACCCTGCACCTAGCCTCAACCCTGCACCTAGCCTCAACCCTGCACCTAGCCTCAACCCTGCACCTAGCCTCAACCCTGCACCTAGCTTCAACCCTGCACCTCAACCATGCACCTAGCCTTAACCCTGCACCTCAACCCTGCACCTAGCCTCAACCCTGCACCTAGCCTCAACCCTGCACCTAGCCTCAACCCTGCACCTAGCCAACCCTGCAGCCTCAACCCTGCACCTCAACCCTGCACCTAGCCTCAACCCTGCACCTAGCCTCAACCCTGCACCTAGCCTCAAGCCTCAACCCTGCACCTAGCCTCAACCCTGCACCTAGCCTCAACCCTGCACCTCAACCCTGCACCTAGCCTCAACCCTGCACCTCAACCCTGCACCTTAACCCTGCACCTAGCCTCAACCCTGCACCTAGCCTCAACCTAGGCCTGGTAACAGGTAACTCATGACAATATCTGTGTGTAGGATGGGTTGCATTTATGCAACAACAAACAAACAGTTTCAAAGTGCTTTGCTGATGTTGTATCATGTATGTGTTGTGGAGGTTGTAGTGATGTTGTATCATGTCTGTGTTGTGGAGGTTGTAGTGATGTTGTATCATGTCTGTGTTGTGATGTTTTATCATGTCTGTGTTGTGGAGGTTGTAGTGATGTTGTATCGTGTCTGCGTTGTGGAGGTTGTAGTGATGTCTGTGTTGTGGAGGTTGTTGTGATGTTGTATCATGTCTGTTGTGGAGGTTGTAGTGATGTTGTATCATGTCTGTGTTGTGGAGGTTTGTGATGTTGTGATGTTGTATCATGTCTGTGTTGTGGAGGTTGTAGTGTTGTGATGTTGTATCATGTCTGTTGTGGAGGTTGTAGTGAGGTTGTGATGTTGTATCATGTCTGTTGTGGAGGTTGTAGTGAGGTTGTAGTGATGTTGTATCATGTCTGTGTTGTGGAGGTTGTAGTGATGTTGTGGAGGTTGTAGTGATGTTGAAGTGATGTTGTATCATGTCTGTTGTGGAGGTTGTAGTGAGGTTGTAGTGATGTTGTGGAGGTTGTAGTGATGTTGTATCATGTCTGTGTTATTTAGGTTGGGGGTGTTGTTCACTCCTCTGCTTCCTGCTGTACAGATCATCAAACTACTGCTTCTCTTCTACATGAAGCAGGTAGGTTCTCCTCTGTTCTGATCACTGTGCCATGATCATACTGGTAACTTCTCTTCTACAGGAAGCAGGTAGGTACACCTCTGTTCTGATCACTGTGCCATGATCATACTGGTAACTTCTCTTCTACATGAAGCAGGTAGGTACACCTCTGTTCTGATCACTGTGCCATGATCATACTGCTAACTGGACTATGTAACGAATTACTATCCAACTACAACTGAATGTCAACTGACCTTTAACCTTGTCTTGACTCACAAACTGTTCTCTGGCCGTATCCTGACAGTACTCTCTCTCTGTGTGTGTGTCTCCCCCCCCACCAGACTAGTGTGATGATGAACTGCCAGTCCCCTAGGAAGCCCTATAGGGCCAGTCAGATGAGCACCATCTTCATCACCCTCCTCTGCTGCCCTTCCTTCCTGGGGGCTGCTGTTTGTGTCAGCTACACCATGTGGAGGTAAGGAGAGATGGACAGATGTCAGTAACACACACACTGAACATGTTGAACACACACTGAAGATGTTGAACACACACTGAAGATGTTGAACACACACTGAAGATGTTGAACACACACTGAAGATGTTGAACACACACTGGAGATGTTGAACACACACTGGAGATGTTGAACACACACTGGAGATGTTGAACACACACTGAAGATGTTGAACACACACATACCTGCAATATACATTATCCACATAGATAACGTAGTATATCAATCTCTCTCCCTCCAGTATCTGTCCACTATGTTCCAGTCAATATACATTATCCACATAGATAACGTAGTATATCAATCTCTCTCCCTCCAGTATCTGTCCACTATGTTCCAGTCAATATACATTATCCACATAGATAACGTAGTATATCAATCTCTCTCCCTCCTCTCCTCTCCCTCCAGTATCCGTCCGTCTGAGTCATGCGGTCCGTTCCGCAGCCTGTCCACTATGTTCCAGTCAGGGAAGCTGTGGGTGAAGGAGTTGGAGACACACAACCCTAACCTGGCCTGGTTAGCCTGGGCTCACAGCTACATAGTGGAGAACCCTCTGTTTCTGTTCCTCGCTGCTGGGATCTTCCTGTGAGTTGCACACAGACACACACACAGACCGGTGTAAAGACACACATAGAGAGAATCTGTCTGTCTGTCTGTCTGTCTGAGCGAGCTCACAGCTACATGGTGGAGAACCTCTGTTAGGATGATAGCTTGAGGGATTTGACACAAACTAAGTTCCTTCAGGTTGCTTTGATCATTTCTGTCAGTATCTCTGTAAAGGAGAAGGTTGTTGTGTGTTTTCATACTGTCTCTCTGTGTCTCTCAGGATAGTGATTTACTTCAACACCCAGGTGGTGGATGGACAGAGGAAGATTATCAGTCTGCTGCAGGAGCAAATAGAAAACGTAACGTCTCTCAACTCTCTTATACAATACTAATGTGACTTAACCCTTCATAACAGTGTGACTTAACCCTTCATAGCAGTGTGACTTAACCCTTCATAACAGTGTGACTTAACCCCTCATAACAGTGTGACTTAACCCTTCATAACAGTGTGACTTAACCCTTCATAACAGTGTGACTTAACCCTTCATAACAGTGTGACTTAACCCTTCATAGCAGTGTGACTTAACCCTTCATAACAGTGTGACTTAACCCTTCATAACAGTGTGACTTAACCCTTCATAACAGTGTGACTTAACCCTTCATAACAGTGTGACTTAACCCTTCATAACAGTGTGACTTAACCCTTCATAACAGTGTGACTTAACCCTTCATAACAGTGTGACTTAACCCTTCATAACAGTGTGACTTAACCCTTCATAACAGTGTGACTTAACCCTTCATAACAGTGTGACTTAACCCTTCATAACAGTGTGACTTAACCCTTCATAACAGTGTGACTTAACCCTTTATAACAGTGTGACTTAACCCTTCATAACAGTGTGACTTAACCCTTCATAACAGTGTGACTTAACCCTTCATAACAGTGTGACTTAACCCTTCATAACAGTGTGACTTAACCCTTCATAACAGTGTGACTTAACCCTTCATAACAGTGTTATCCAGATAGAAAACGTTCACCTCCTTTTATTACAGTACTGTCATAATAACACTGTAGTAAATATGAACCTGTAGAAAACATCTGAAACCCTTCCTCTGCAAAGAGGATCTTAAATAATCCCTTTTCCCACCTGACCACGTCTGACTTTGCTGATAACTACTTTATTGAGACAAAATGTACTTACTATGACTGTAATGTGGTTGTCTCACCTAGCTATCATAAGGTGAATGCACTAACTGTAAGTCTCTCTGGATCAGAGTGTCTGCTAAATGACTCACTAACTGTAAGTCTCTGGATCAGAGTGTCTGCTAAATGACTCACTAACTGTAAGTCTCTCTGGATCAGAGTGTCTGCTAAATGACTCACTAACTGTAAGTCTCTCTGGATCAGAGTGTCTGCTAAATGACTCACTAACTGTAAGTCTCTGGATCAGAGTGTCTCTAAATGACTCACTAACTGTAAGTCTCTCTGGATCAGAGTGTCTGCTAAATGACTCACTAACTGTACGTCTCTAGTGTCTGCTAAATGACTCACTAACTGTAAGCTAAATGACTCACTAACTGTAAGTCTCTGGATAGAGTGTCTGCTAAATGACTCACTAACTGTAAGTCTCTCTGGATCAGAGTGTCTGCTAAATGACTCACTAACTGTAAGTCTCTCTGGATCAGAGTGTCTGCTAAATGACTCACTAACTGTAAGTCTCTCTGGATCAGAGTGTCTGCTAAATGACTCACTAACTGTAAGTCTCTGGATCAGAGTGTCTGCTAAATGACTCACTAACTGTAAGTCTCTCTGGATCAGAGTGTCTGCTAAATGACTCACTAACTGTAAGTGTCTCTGGATCAGAGTGTCTGCTAAATGACTCACTAACTGTAAGTCTCTCTGGATCAGAGTGTCTGCTAAATGACTCACTAACTGTAAGTCTCTCTGGATCAGAGTGTCTGCTAAATGACTCACTAACTGTAAGTCTCTCTGGATCAGTGTGTCTGCTAAATGACTCACTAACAGTGTCTCTCTGGATCAGTGTCTGCTAAATGACTCACTAACTGTAAGTCTCTCTGGATCAGAGTGTCTGCTAAATGACTCACTAACTGTAAGTCTCTCTGGATCAGACATGTCTGCTAAATGACTCACTAACTGTAAGTCTCTTTGGATCAGAGTGTCTGCTAAATGACTCACTAACTGTAAGTCTCTCTGGATCAGAGTGTCTGCTAAATGACTCACTAACTGTAAGTCTCTCTGGATCAGAGTGTCTGCTAAATGACTCACTAACTGTAAGTCTCTCTGGATCAGAGTGTCTGCTAAATGACTCACTAACTGTAAGTCTCTCTGGATCAGAGTGTCTGCTAAATGACTCACTAACTGTAAGTCTCTCTGGATCAGAGTGTCTGCTAAATGACTCACTAACTGTAAGTCTCTCTGGATCAGAGTGTCTGCTAAATGACTCACTAACTGTAAGTCTCTCTGGATCAGAGTGTCTGCTAAATGACTCACTAACTGTAAGTCTCTCTGGATCAGAGTGTCTGCTAAATGACTCACTAACTGTAAGTCTCTCTGGATCAGAGTGTCTGCTAAATTACTAAAATGTCAATGTAGAAAATGTACGTTCAACACTCTGTGTATACAACCACTTAACTTGTCATGGAGTGTTCTAACACTGTGTATAATGTGATAATGGAGTGTTCTAACACTGTGTATAAGGTGATAATGGAGTGTTCTAACACTGTGTATAATGTGATAATGGAGTGTTCTAACACTGTGTATAATGTGATAATGGAGCGTTCTAACACTGTGTATAAGGTGATAATGGAGTGTTCTAACACTGTGTATAACACTGTGTATAATGTGATAATGGAGTGTTCTAACACTGTGTATAAGGTGATAATGGAGTGTTCTAACACTGTGTATAACACTGTGTATAATGTGATAATGGAGTGTTCTAACACTGTGTATAAGGTGATAATGGAGTGTTCTAACACTGTGTATAAGGTGATAATGGAGTGTTCTAACACTGTGTATAATGTGATAATGGAGTGTTCTAACACTGTGTATAAGGTGATAATGGAGTGTTCTAACACTGTGTATAAGGTGATAATGGAGTGTTCTAACACTGTGTATAAGGTGATAATGGAGTGTTCTAACGCTGTACAATGTGATAATGGAGTGTTCTAACACTGTGTAATGTGATAATGGAGTGTTCTAACACTGTGTATAAGGTGATAATGGAGTGTTCTAACACTGTATAAGGTGATAATGTGATAATGGATTGTTCTAACACTGTATAAGGTGATAATGGAGTGTTCTAACACTGTGTATAATGTGATAATGGAGTGTTCTAACACTGTGTATAAGGTGATAATGGAGTGTTCTAACACTGTGTATAAGGTGATAATGGAGTGTTCTAACGCTGTACAATGTGATAATGGAGTGTTCTAACGCTGTACAATGTGATAATGGAGTGTTCTAACACTGTGTATAAGGTGATAATGGAGTGTTCTAACACTGTGTATAATGTGATAATGGAGTGTTCTAACACTGTGTATAAGGTGATAATGGAGTGTTCTAACACTGTGTATAATGTGATAATGGAGTGTTCTAACACTGTGTATAAGGTGATAATGGAGTGTTCTAACACTGTGTATAAGGTGATAATGGAGTGTTCTAACACTGTATAAGGTGATAATGGAGTGTTCTAACGCTGTACAATGTGATAATGGAGTGTTCTAACACTGTGTATAAGGTGATAATGGAGTGTTCTAACACTGTGTATAATGTGATAATGGAGTGTTCTAACACTGTGTATAATGGAGTGTTCTAACACTGTGGTGATAATGGAGTGTTCTAACACTGTGTATAAGGTGATAATGGAGTGTTCTAACACTGTGTATAAGGTGATAATGGAGTGTTCTAACACTGTGTATAAGGTGATAATGGAGTGTTCTAACACTGTGTATAAGGTGATAATGGAGTGTTCTAACACTGTGTATAAGGTGATAATGGAGTGTTCTAACACTGTGTATAACTAACACTGTATAATGTGATAATGGAGTGTTCTAACACTGTGTATAATGTGATAATGGAGTGTTCTAACACTGTGTATAAGGTGATAATGGAGTGTTCTAACACTGTTATAACACTATAAGGTGATAATGGAGTGTTCTAACACATGTGATAATGGAGTGTTCTAACACTGTATAATGTGATAATGGAGTGTTCTAACACTGTGTACAATGTGATAATGGAGTGTTCTAACACTGTGTATAACTGTGATAATGTGGAGTGTTCTAACACTGTGTATAAGGTGATAATGGAGTGTTCTAACACTGTGTATAAGGTGATAATGGAGTGTTCTAACACTGTGTATAAGGTGATAATGGAGTGTTCTAACACTGTGTATAATGTGATAATGGAGTGTTCTAACACTGTGTATAAGGTGATAATGGAGTGTTCTAACACTGTGTATAATGTGATAATGGAGTGTTCTAACACTGTGTATAAGGTGATAATGGAGTGTTCTAACACTGTGTATAACACTGTGTATAATGTGATAATGGAGCGTTCTAACACTGTGTATAAGGTGATAATGGAGTGTTCTAACACTGTGTATAAGGTGATAATGGAGTGTTCTAACACTGTGTATAAGGTGATAATGGAGTGTTCTAACACTGTGTATAATGTGATAATGGAGTGTTCTAACACGGTGTATAAGGTGATAATGGATTGTTCTAACACTGTGTATAAGGTGATAATGGAGTGTTCTAACACTGTGTATAATGGAGTGTAATAACACTGTGTATAATGTGATAATGGAGTGTTCTAACACTGTGTATAAGGTGATAATGGAGTGTTCTAACACTGTGTATAAGGTGATAATGGAGTGTTCTAACACTGTGTATAAGGTGATAATGGAGTGTTCTCACACTGTGTATAAGGTGTTAATGGCCAGCTACAGTTGTTCCCTGGTGACCTGTATCATTGTGTTTCTAGGAGGGGGAGGATAAGAAGTTCCTGATCACTCGTCTCCAGGCCATCCACCAGCAGAAACGACCCCTCGCCCCTCGCAGACTCACCAGTCAGGCCAGTCAGGTGTGTGTAGGAGAGAGAGTCTGTGCCTGAAGGAGGAGAGTGTGTGTGCATGGCTGCATGCATTCCTTTGTTCCCAATTTTTCTTGGCTCACATTTCTGACCAGTTTCTCCTGTCCTCTTCCCAGGATTCCAACTGTTAGCATTCCAACTACTGAAAGGGCATTCTCTCCCTTCTCATTGGAGGGAATATCTCAGAAAATGTCCTGAATGGACCAACCTGGATGTAGCTCCCCTCTCCTGCCTCTGGGAAGAGTTGTTAAGGGATTCTTCACCTGGAAAACTATTCTCATAGGATGTCCTCTTTCCCAGGAAGCTGAGTTGGGACTGGGACTATAAAGGAATTTACTTCTTTTACAATAACAAATCCCATAGACACCAAAACGTGAATCTGATAGGATCCACACTCTTTCCCAGGAAGCTGGTCCTTATAAGGATTGGGAATGGGACAAAGCAGGCTTTCCCTCTTCCAATAACAGACTACTCCTCATAGGGAAAGACCACTTTATAGGATCTTACTATGGCCAGGCCACAGGCTCCACCTTACTGTAACTAGGCTCCACCTTACTGTAACTAGGCTACATAGGAAAAGACCACTGAGTTTTAATGATCTTACTATGGCCAGGCCACAGGCTCCACCTTACTGTAACTAGGCTACATAGGAAAAGACCACTGAGTTTTAATGATCTTACTATGGCCAGGCCACAGGCTCCACCTTACTGTAACTAGGCTACATAGGAAAAGACCACTGAGTTTTAATGATCTTACTATGGCCAGGCCACAGGCTCCACCTTACTGTAACTAGGCTCCACCTTACTGTAACTAGGCTCCACCTTACTGTTTATTCTTCATGTAAATGAAAGGACATGCCACTGTCACAAAACAATGGTTTATCGACGCTCAATACTTTCAGCCAAGGATCTTTGTCCTTTTTTAAACTTGGATTGGAAGCCCTGGTCATGAGAGAGGATGTAGGGGTGAAGAGGTGAGGAAACGACACTGGGATACGGTGTGCTTGTAGGGACACAGAACGGAATGCGCTTTTTAGAAAGAATATTTTTTTCCCTCACAACTTTGAACAGGGAACATATCAAATGCCAATAAGCTGCCAACGTTGTATAAAGGATTAAAACAGTGGCATTGATTAAAACAGTGGCATTGTTAAGCAGGTGAATTCTGTCAAATATAGGATTTGTATTTTTTTAAATTGTAAATAGTATGATTTTTTTTTTTTACTTTAGATGTTTTTATTGTATAAACAGGTATTTTGTCAACAGCCCTTTCATACCAACTGTGAACAGGTTATTTCTTTCCGTTTCTGATATAAAATGATTTTGATGTTTTTATGTTAATTGGTGGTCACCACACTGCTTCTGAAATGGCACTCTTCCCTACATAGTGCACGACTTTATAGGGCGCTGGTCGTACGTAGTGCACTATGTAGAGAATAGGGTACCTTTTGGGATGCATCCTCTGTTTACTGACTCTGTAGGAAGAATCCACCTCTTAGTATCGGGCGATCTGATTGGTTCGTTCAAACAGGAAATGGTCTTAGATCAACCACTGGAACAGTACGTTATTGGAATGTCTCTTTGTTTTTAAGTTGTTTTGTTTGTACGAAATTAAATGTTTTAACATATTTGTGTGTGTATTTGCTTATCTGATGTTTACCTAGTGGTTATGCTGCACTTGTACTTTTCAGTGGAGAAATCTAATATAAATCATTGAAACATATATCTTTCTATTATTCAACACAATTATAATGTACTACAGACATGCAATCAGCACCATAAAAAGAGCTAAATATATTGATAATTTCCAAAGAATCACTTTCCTGTCGTAATAGCACTCATACATGATCCACCTAATAAATATGAAGTAGAATAGCACTCATACATGATCCACCTAATAAATATGAAGTAGAATAGCACTCATACATGATCCACCTAATAAATATGAAGTAGAATAGCACTCATACATGATCCACCTAATCCAATAAATGTCAACTTGAGTTTAGGGTTGCAAAATTCCCAGGTTTTCCAGAAATCCTGGTTGGATGATTCCCAGATTCTCTGTTAATTCCCTCCTGATTCCAGGAAACTTCCAACTGGGATTTCAGGAACATTTTGTTAAAGTTACCGAAAATGTGCAACCCTTCATTGAGTTCAAACAGTTAATCACATAACCTTTTAGAGATACTAAAGTATAACCCATTATTATCCAGTTAATCACATAAGCTTTTAGAGATACTAAAGTATAACTCATTATTATCCAGTTAATCACATAACCTTTTAGAGATACTAAAGTATAACCCATTATTATCCAGTTAATCACATAAGCTTTTAGAGATACTAAAGTATAACCCATTATTATCCAGTTAATCACATAACCTTTTAGAGATACTAAAGTATAACCCATTATTATCCTTGTACAAAAGCATATGTGGCTAAAAGCACCATTCAGTATTATTCACCCAGGGAGAGTTGGAAGCAGCAAGAATACAAATGTTTGTAATTCTCAAAACCTCCAGTAGAGAGCGCCATATCATAAATCTCTCCCATTCCCCACATACTGTATCATCCATCCATCCAGACATCTCTCCCATTCCCCACATACTGTATCAGCCATCCATCCAGACATCTCTCCCATTCCCCACATACTGTATCATCCATCCAGACATCTCTCCCATTCCCCACATACTGTATCATCCATCCAGACATCTCTCCCATTCCCCACATACTGTATCAACCATCCATCCAGACATCTCTCCCATTCCCCACATACTGTATCATCCATCCAGACATCTCTCCCATTCCCCACATACTGTATCATCCATCCAGACATCTCTCCCATTCCCCACATACTGTATCAACCATCCATCCAGACATCTCTCCCATTCCCCACATACTGTATCAACCATCCATCCAGACATCTCTCCCATTCCCCACATACTGTATCATCCATCCAGACATCTCTCCCATTCCCCACATACTGTATCATCCATCCATCCAGACATCTCTCCCATTCCCCACATACTGTATCAACCATCCATCCAGACATCTCTCCCATTCCCCACATACTGTATCAGCCATCCATCCAGACATCTCTCCCATTCCCCACATACTGTATCAACCATCCAGACATCTCTCCCATTCCCCACATACTGTATCAACCATCCATCCAGACATCTCTCACTCTGCTAATATCCTATGTTTAGGTGTGGCAGTCTCCATCCCTCTCTGCTGGTGAGTTCATATGTGGCAGTAGGCTATGTGGTCGTTTGAGACAATTCTGATCAATCAATCAGTTCTAGTGAACCCTTGTTACTATGGCTGTGTTTACACAGGCAGCCCAATTCTGGTCTTTTGCCCAATTATTGGGAAAAGACCCTGATCTGATTGGTTAGAAGACCAATTAGTGGAAATAGATCAGAATTAGGCTGCCTGTGTAAACGCAGCCTATGAGGGGCTCGCTATAATCCATTGCCTTTCATATCAGAAACTTGATTCTGTATCTTCTGTAGCATTGATCAAAATGATAATTGAAGTCTATCAAGTCATTACAGTCTGAGGATTCCACTTCATATACATACACAACTTCTACACCTATTATGCATATATATATTTTCTAAATCCACAAGTCCGTTGTCTTATTTACTTTAAAACGAACAGATTGCGTCCCAAATGGCACTCTATTCACAATATAGTGCACTAGTTTTGACCAGAGCCCTAAGGGGGAATCTGATGCCATTTGGGATGTATCCTTAAAACGGATGACGTTCCATTTATGTATGTCTTTTCGCGCCAAAAACACTATTTCAGTATAGTTTAGTTCTGTTCAGGTTTGGCTGAGTTGAGTTCAGCGTTGTTCAGTTCAGCGTTGTTGAGTTCAGCGTTGTTGAGTTCAGCGTTGTTCAGTTCAGCGTTGTTGAGTTCAGCGTTGTTCAGTTCAGCGTTGTTGAGTTCAGCGTTGTTGAGTTCAGCGTTGTTGAGTTCAGCGTTGTTGACAGTTCAGCGTTGTTGAGTTCAGCGTTGTTGACAGTTCAGCGTTGTTGAGTACAGCGTTGTTGAGTTCAGCATTGTTCAGTTGTTTGAACTTAAATTTAGCAGTTCCGTTGTTGTACTAAAAATGATTTATTATTCAGTTGAGTTAAGTCGAGTTCTGTCCCATTGCAGACACTATTCAAGCTGCGTTCAGAGTTGAGGTGTTTTGAGTTGCACCAAGTCAAAGTTCTGATTTCAGATCCATTGAGTCCAGTTCAGTTTAGCACAGTGACTTTTTCTGCTCAGTTCTGTTGCTTAGAGTTCAGTCCTGTTGCTTAGAGTTCAGTTCTGTTGCTTAGAGTTCAGTCTCAGTTCTGTTGCTTAGAGTTCAGTCCTGTTGCTTAGAGTTCAGTCCTGTTGCTTAGAGTTCAGTCCTGTTGCTTAGAGTTCAGTCCTGTTGCTTAGAGTTCAGTCCTGTTGCTTAGAGTTCAGTCCTGTTGCTTAGAGTTCAGTCCTGTTGCTTAGAGTTCAGTCCTGTTGCTTAGAGTTCCGTTCTGTTACTTAGTGTTCAGTCCTGTTGCTTAGAGTTCAGTTCTGTTACTTAGAGTTCAGTTCTGTTGCTTAGTGTTCAGTTCTGTTGCTTAGAGTTCAGTTCTGTTACTTAGTGTTCAGTCCTGTTGCTTAGAGTTCAGTCCTGTTGCTTAGTGTTCAGTTCTGTTGCTTAGTGTTCAGTTCTGTTGCTTAGAGTTCAGTTCTGTTGCTTAGTGTTCAGTTCTGTTTCTATTCTGTTGCATTGAGTTCCGTTCATCTCCACCAAAGCGTTCTATGGCCCTGCTGTGTCAGAGTGTGTGTATGTGCGTTTCATTTCAGCTACCTGTGTGAGTCTCTCCCTGCTCAGTTCCCGTTATTCAGCATCCCCAGCAGTTTCCCTGCGTCCATGCCCTGTTGCTGGGCCATCTTGGCAACATCAAACCCCATGTGTTTCAGGAACTGGATCACGCTCATTTCCTGTCCGGTGATCTGATCCCGTATAGTTGGACAGGTGGGATTACAGTGAGGCCAGGGGCAGCTGTCAATCAGACGCAGAGGACAGCGCCTCGGAGAGGAAGCTGGGGGCAGGGCCTTATTGGGGGTGGGGTTAGGATTGTTGCTATGGGTGTCATTGTTGGAGGATCTTTGTGGAGGTTGTTGTCGTGGAGACCACGGTCCCAGCAGTGTAAGGCTCTGGGGAGGGAGGTTCCTTTGACTTGGATGTCCATCCAGTAACTATGGTAACAGGGAGGAGCGGAAAGGAGGTTAGAAATGGGAGAGGTACTCGGTCAAGTCACTCATTTTTTTGCAAAGCTCCAAATTAAGGTTATGATATGTCTAATCTAAGAACCAGTTATGATATGTCTAATCTAAGAACCAGTTATGATATGTCTAATCTGAGACCCAGTTATG
Organism: Oncorhynchus tshawytscha; assembly: GCF_018296145.1. Lineage (NCBI taxonomy): Eukaryota > Metazoa > Chordata > Actinopteri > Salmoniformes > Salmonidae > Oncorhynchus > Oncorhynchus tshawytscha. The sequence continues at coordinate 237,246 of NW_024609799.1, forward strand.
ATATGTCTAATCTGAGAACCAGTTATGATATGTCTAATCTGAGACCCAGTTATGATATGTCTAATCTAAGACCCAGTTATGATATGTCTAATCTGAGACCCAGTTATGATATGTCTAATCTGAGACCCAGTTATGATATGTCTAATCTGAGACCCAGTTATGATATGTCTAATCTGAGACCCAGTTATGATATGTCTAATCTGAGACCCAGTTATGATATGTCTAATCTGAGACCCAGTTATGATATGTCTAATCTGAGACCCAGTTATGATATGTCTAATCTAAGGAGAAATGATGATCAGTGACTGTTCACTCACTTCCTGGTGATGACCTCATGGGATAGGCAGGCTGGAGCAAACAGGGCCCTAAGCAGTCAGAACAGACAGATCCATTAACGTGATCAGAGGAGAGTTAACATTCCACATAACATAAAACATTAACATTCTTTAAATAATAAAACAGGAAGTTATGGTATGTGTGTGTGTTTGTACATTATTGTGTGTGCGTGTCTCTGTGTGTACTATCCTATGTGTGTGTGTGTGTCTTACGGGACGTCTTTGAGTGTGTTCCTCAGCTCATTGCCTAGATTCTGTATGTATCTCCATTGTCCCTCGTGGACCGGATGACCAGTCAGGTGGATGTTATCTACTGTCAACTGGGCCTCATCAAATAACCACTGGACCACAAACACTGGACCTAGAGAGAGAGAGAGGGGGGGTCTACTGTTAACTGGGCCTCATCAAATAACCACTGGACCACAAACACTGGACCTAGAGAGAGAGAGGGGGGGTCTACTGTTAACTGGGCCTCATCAAATAACCACTGGACCACAAACACTGGACCTAGAGAGAGAGGGGGGGAGAGGGGTGGACCTAGGGGGAGAAAGGGAGAGAGAGAGAGAGAGGGAGGGGGAATGTGGGGGAGGGGGAGAGAGAATGAGGGGGAAAGTGGGGGAGGAAGAGAGAGCGGGTGGGGAGGGAAGAGAGAGGGCGGGGAGGGAGAGGGAAGAGAGAGGGCGTCTACTTTTAGCTGGGCCTCATCAAATAACACTGCACCTGAAGAGAAAGAGAGTGCTAGAGAGAGACGGGGAAGAGAGAGAGTACTAGAAACACTCTTACTCTTGAGCGTGGGGTAGACTTTATATCCGAAGAAGCAGTTCCACTCCTCTCCTATGTGAGTCTGTCTGCAGCTCTCTGGCACCACACTACCCCAGTACCTAGACAGGAAACAGGAAGTATAGTCACCGTTGTCACTCGTATGGTCACTTGTTGTCTCTCCTTCTCTCTCCCCCTTCCTCCCTCTTCCACCCTCCTTCTCTCCCTTCCTCCCTCCCTCCCCTCCCTCCTTCCCTCTTCTCTCTCTCACCTGATTCCTCTCCTGATAGCCTCAGTAGGGTCACAGCTGATGGTGCTGTGACAGTCTGTAGATCTGTATTGCTTGTTATCCAGGAACCAGCCAGAGTCAGCCAGACCCCGGACCTGAATCTCCCCGTGTCCCCGGGACTCCAGGTGCTCCGCCACACGGTCCACGTTCAGTAGTACACCTGTACCCCCCGCACTGCAGGGGAGAGGGAGGGGGGAGAGAAAGGAAAGGGAGAGAGTGTAAAAAACATTCAGTAATCCAGAGAGGGGGAAATAAGGAGAGTTGGAGAGGTCCAGAGGGCCAGAGGTCCAGAGGGACAGATTGAGGGAGAAACAGACGGATGTCCAACAAGTAAGTAAAGTTAAAAGGTTTGAGACTGTGGTGATTTTATCAGACACACACACAGTGTACTGACCTGCTCCCAGCCAGTAGCAGGACCTTAGCGCTGTCCAGTCCTTCAGTAAGCAGCTCATTAACCACCTCCTTAATGATCACTGAGCCCATGAATGCATAGTCACCTACACAGAGAGAAACATGAAGACAGGCACAGTAGACACATTGATTGATAGCTTGTTATACAACCGGTGGGTTTAATCCTGAATGCTGATTGGTTAAAACCGCATTCCAGCCGGTGTCTATTCCACAAGTTACCACCAGCTAAATCTATGATGTTGAAATGTCTATTTACTCTGTTCCATGTGACTGCAATCCACGGTCTCATCAGCCCAGCCAGGCAATTTATAAACTTCATCTCCACTATAAAAAGCATCTAGAGATTATCTCACATTTCTTTTAGACTAACATTTAGTTTTCAACAACAGAGATTTGTATAAACCTTGCTGTCTGTCTCTCTGACATTTGCAACATTGTTTAAATATTGAAATTCGATCTCCAGCTGTCCCAACGCTTCAGGATGAGACAGGCAGGACGCTTTTCTCAGTCAGTCGAAATAATGAGTGGGGAGAACAAGTATTTGATACACTGCCGATTTTGCAGGTTTTCCTACTTACAAAGCATGTAGAGGTCTGTAATTTTTATCATAGGTACCAAATCCAGAAAATCACATTGTATGATTTTTAAGTAATTAATTTGCATTTTATTGCATGACATAAGTATTTGATCACCTACCAACCAGTAAGAATTCCGGCTCTCACAGACCTGTTAGTTTTTCTTTAAGAAGCCCTCCTGTTCTCCACTCATTACCTGTATTAACTGCACCTGTTTGAACTCATTACCTGTATAAATGAAACCTGTCCACACACTCAATCAAACAGACTCCAACCTCTCCACAATGGCCAAGACCAGGGGGCTGTGTAAGGACATCAGGGTTAAATTGTAGACTTGCACAAGGCTGGGTTGAGCTACAGGACAATAGGCAAGCAGCTTGGTGAGAAGGCAACAACTGTTGGCGCAATTATTAGAAAATGGAAGAAGTTCAAGATGAAGGTCTATCACCCGTGGTCTGGGGCTCCATGCAAGATCTCACCTCGTGGGGCATCAATGATCATGAGGAAGGTGAGGGATTAGCCCTGAACTACACGGCAGGACCTGGTCAATGACCTGAAGAGAGCTGGGACCACAGTCTCAAAGAAAACCATTAGTAACACACTATGCCGTCATGGATTAAAATCCTGCAGTGCACGCAATCCTGCTGAAGCCAGCGCATGTCCAGGCCCGTGGGCCCCATGTCCAGGCCCGTCTGAAGTTTGCCAATGACCATCTGGATGATCCAGAGGAGGGATCGGAGAAGGTCATGTGGTCTGATGAGACAAAAATAGAGGTTTTTGGTCTAAACTCCACTCGCCGTGTTTGGAGGAAGAAGAAGGATGAGTAAAACCCCAAGAACACCATCCCAACGTGAAGCATGGAGGTGGAAACATCATTCTTTGGGATGCTTTTCTGCAAAGGGGACAGGATGACTGCACCATATTGAGGGGAAGATGGATGGGGCCAAGTATCATGAGATCTTGGCCAACAACCTCCTTCCCTCAGTAAAGATGAAGATGGGTCGTGGCTGGGTCTTCCAGCATGGGAAACACACAGCCAGGGCAACTAAGGAGTGGCTCCGTAAGAAGCATCTCAAGGTCCTGGAGTGGCCTAGCCAGTCTCCAGACCTGAACCCAATAGAACATCTTTGGAGGGAGCTGAAAGTCCATATTGCCCAGCAACAGCCTCGAAACCTGAAGGATCTGGAGAAGGTCTGTATGGAGGAGTGGGCCAAAATCCCTGTTGCAGTGTGTGCAGCAGGGATTTTAGATTCCGTCTCTCACAGTTGATTTTAGATTCCATCTCTCACAGTTGAAGTGTACCTATGTTAAAAATTACAGACCTCTACATGCTTTGTAAGTAGGGAAACCTGCAAAATCGGCAGTGTATTAAATACTTGTTCTCCCCACTGTGTATACAAAGAAATGTCAATCGAAATCAGTTGAAACAAAGTGCAGCTAGTTTGCAGTCTTTCCAGTTCTAGTTTGAAGTGATTGTGTCAGCTGTGTTGTTGGCTAGCTCCTCTGAACAACAGTGTCCTGGCGAGAGAACACATTTTCTATGTCAGGTGAAATCACGCCTCATTAGCTCATTGTTGTGGAAGTATCCAAATAAATGTAGTTGGCCAGCTAGCAAGCAAGGGATCAGAACGTTACCAGCAATTGAACATTTAGAACCCACGACTGGGTCGCGTCTGTGGCAACCAAACTGATAGAAGGAACGAATGGGTCTCGTCTCTGGCAACCGAACTGACAGGCATTATCAGGAATTATCACTTAAATGTCTTGAATTATTTGAAATAAAATGCAGTGTTTTTCCAAAGAGGATCCTATTCCCTATAGAGTGCACTATATACTGAACTGATGTTCCCTACTTTGGTCAGTCTTTGCTGAGGCTCCACTCCAGGCATCACTAGAGCAGTATGGGATGAACCTAGAGGGAGAGGAGAGAGAGATCTTCATGCTTTGTTGATTTCCAAAACGCTTTTGACTCAATTTGGCATGAGGGTCTGCTATACAAATGGGTGGAAAGTGGTGTTGGGGGAAAAACATACGACATTATAAAAGCCATGTACACAAACAACAAGTCTGGGGTTAAAATTGGCACAAAAAAACACACATTTCTTTCCACCGGGCCATGGGGTGAGACAGGGATGCAGCTTAAGCCCCACCCTCTTCAACAAATATATCAACAAATTGGCGTGGGCACTAGAAAAGTCTGCAGAACCCGGCCTCACCCTACTAGAATCTGAAGTCAAATGTCTACTGTTTGCTGATGATCTGCTGCTTCTGTCCCCAACCAAGGAGGTCCTAACGCAGCACCTATACATTCTGCACAGATTCTGTCAGATCTGGGCCTGACAGTAAATCTCAGTAAGACCAAAATAATGGTGTTCCAAAAAAGGTCCAGTCGCCAGGAACAAAAATACTAATTCCATCTAGACACTGTTGCCCGAGAGCACACAAAAAACTATACATACCTCGGCCTAAACATCAGCGCCACAGGTAACTTCCACAAAGCTGTGAATGATCTGAGAGACAAGGTAAGAAGGGCATTCTATGCCATCAAAAGGAACATAAAATTCAACATACCAATTAGGGTCTGGCTAAAAATACTTGAATCAGTCATAGAGCCCATTGCCCTTTATGGTTGTGAGGTCTGGGGTCCGCTCACCAACCAAGACTTCCAAATGGAGACTCTGCATTCAGAATTCTGCAAACATATCCTCCGTGTACAACGTAAAACACCAAATAATGCACACAGAGCAGAATTAGGCCAATACCCGCTAATTATCAAAATCTAGTAAAGAGCCATTAAATTCTACAACCACCTAAAAGGAAGCGATTCCCAAACCTTCCATAACAAAGTCATCACCTACTGAGAGATGAACCTGGAGAAGAGTCCCCTAAGCAAGCTGGTCGTGGGGCTCTGTTCACAAACAGACCCTACAGAGCCCCTGGACAGCAGCACAATTAGACCCAACCAAATCATGAGAAAACAAAAAGATAATTACTTGACATGTTGGAAAGAATTAACAAAAAAACAGAGCAAACTAGAATGCTATTTGGTCCTAAACAGAGAGTACACAGCGGCAGAATACCTGACCACAGTGACTGACCCAAACTTAAGAAAAGCTTTGACTATGTACAGACTCAGTGAGCATTGCTATTGAGAAAGGCCACCGTAGGCAGACCTGGCTCTCAAGAGAAGACAGGCTATGTGCACACTGCCCACAAAATGAGGTGGAAACTGAGCTGCACTTCCTAACCTCCTGCCAAATGTATGACCATATTAGAGACACATATTTCCCTCAGAATACACAGACCCACAAATATTTTTTAAACTATTTTGATAAACTCCCATATCTACTGGGTGAAATACCACAGTGTGCCATTACAGCAGCAAGATGTGTGACCTGTTACCACAAGAAAAGGGCAACCAGTGAAGAACAAACACCATTGTAAATACAACCCATATTTATGTTTATTTATTTTCCCTTTTGTACTTTAATTATTTGCACATCATTGTAACACTGTATATAGACATAATATGACATTTGAAATGTCTTTATTATTTTGGAACTTCTGTGAGTGTAATGTTTACTGTTCATTTTTATTGTTTATTATCTTTAAAAATATATATATTTCACCTTTATTTAACCAGGTGGCCAGTTGAGAACAAGTTCTCATTTACAACTGCGACCTGACCAAGATAAAGCAAAGCAGTGTGACACAAACAATAACACAGAGTTACACGTGGAATAAACAAACATACAGTCAATAACACAATAGAAAAAGTCTATATACAGTGTGTGCAAATGAGGTAAGGCAATAAATAGGCCATAGTGGCAAAGTAATTACAATTGAATGATCTAATTATCGACAGACAGTCAGACAGACAGACAGACAGACAGACAGACAGACAGACAGACAGACAGACAGACAGAGTTTTCCAGTCAGAGGGAGGAAGAGGTTGTTTGGTGAAGAGCTGCAGCACAACTTTACAGACTCACACTCTGACAAGAGAAAACGCCAACCGTTTCAAACACAAACACCATAAACAAACACACATATGCAAGAAGGGAGAGAAGAGCGATAGGAGAGAGAGAGCGATAGGAGAGAAGAGCGATAGGAGAGAAGAGCGATAGGAGAGAGAGAGCGATAGGAGAGAAGAGCGATAGGAGAGAGAGAGCGATAGGAGAGAAGAGCGATAGGAGAGAGAGCGATAGGAGAGAAGAGCGATAGGAGAGAAGAGCGATAGGAGAGAAGAGCGATAGGAGAGAAGAGCGATAGGAGAGAAGAGCGATAGGAGAGAAGAGCGATAGGAGAGAGAGAGCGATAGGAGAGAAGAGCGATAGGAGAGAAGAAGAGCGATAGGAGAGAAGAGCGATAGGAGAGAAGAGCGATAGGAGAGAAGAGCGATAGGAGAGAAGAGCGATAGGAGAGAGAGAGCGATAGGAGAGAGAGAGCGATAGGAGAGAGAAGAGCGATAGGAGAGAAGAGCGATAGGAGAGAAGAGCGATAGGAGAGAGAAGAGCGATAGGAGAGAGAAGAGCGATAGGAGAGAGAGAGCGATAGGAGAGAGAGCGATAGGAGAGAAGAGCGATAGGGAGAGAAGAGCGATAGGAGAGAGAGAGCGATAGGAGAGAAGAGCGATAGGAGAGAAGAGCGATAGGAGAGAAGAGCGATAGGAGAGAGAGAGAGCGATAGGAGAGAAGAGCAATAGGAGAGAAGAGCGATAGGAGAGAAGAGCGATAGGAGAGAAGAGCGATAGGAGAGAAGAGCGATAGGAGAGAGAGAGCGATAGGAGAGAGAGAGCGATAGGAGAGAGAAGAGCGATAGGAGAGAGAGCGATAGGAGAGAAGAGCGATAGGAGAGAAGAGCGATAGGAGAGAGAGAGAGCGATAGGAGAGAAGAGCAATAGGGAGAGAAGAGCGATAGGAGAGAAGAGCGATAGGGAGAGAAGAGCGATAGGAGAGAAGAGCGATAGGAGAGAGAGAGAGAGCGATAGGAGAGAGAGAGCGATAGGAGAGAGAAGAGCGATAGGAGAGAGAGAGCGATAGGAGAGAAGAGCGATAGGAGAGAAGAGCGATAGGAGAGAGCGATAGGAGAGAGAGAGCGATAGGAGAGAAGAGCGATAGGAGAGAGAGAGAGCGATAGGAGAGAAGAGCGATAGGAGAGAAGAGCGATAGGAGAGAGAGAGCGATAGGAGAGAAGAGCGATAGGAGAGAAGAGCGATAGGAGAGAGCGATAGAGAGAGAGAGAGCGATAGGAGAGAGAGAGCGATAGGAGAGAGAAGAGCGATAGGAGAGAGAAGAGCGATAGGAGAGAAGAGCGATAGGAGAGAGAAGAGCGATAGGGGAGAGCGATAGGAGAGAGAAGAGCGATAGGAGAGAGAGAGCGATAGGAGAGAGAGCGATAGGAAAGAAGAGCGATAGGAGAGAGAGAGCGATAGGAGAGAAGAGCGATAGGAGAGAGAAGAGCGATAGGAGAGAGGGAGCGATAGGAGAGAAGAGCGATAGGAGAGAGAAGAGCGATAGGGGAGAGAGAGCGATAGGAGAGAGAGAGAGATAGGAGAGAGAGAGCGATAGGAGAGAGAGCGATAGGAGAGAAGAGCGATAGGAGAGAAGAGCGATAGGAGAAGAGCGATAGGAGAGAGAAGAGCGATAGGAGAGAGAAGAGCGATAGGAGAGAGAGCGATAGGAGAGAGAGCGATAGAGAGAAGAGCGATAGGGAAGAAGAGCGATAGGAGAGAAGAGCGATAGGAGAGAAGAGCGATAGGAGAGAAGAGCGATAGGAGAGAAGAGCGATAGGAGAGAAGAGCGATAGGAGAGAAGAGCGATAGGAGAGAAGAGCGATAGGAGAGAAGAGCGATAGGAGAGAAGAGCGATAGGAGAGAAGAGCGATAGGAGAGAAGAGCGATAGGAGAGAGAACGATAGGAGAGAGAGAGCGATAGGAGAGAGAAGAGCGATAGGAGAGAGAAGAGTGATAGGAGAGAGAAGAGCGATAGGAGAGAAAAGCGATAGGAGAGAAGAGCGATAGGAGAGAGAGAGCGATAGAGAGAGAGAGAGCGATAGGAGAGAGAATAGCGATAGGAGAGAGAGAGTGATAGGAGAGAAGAGCGATAGGAGAGAAGAGCGATAGGAGAGGAGAGCGATAGGAGAGAGAAGAGCGATAGGAGAGAGAGAGCGATAGGAGGAGAAGAGCGATAGGAGAGAAGAGCGATAGGAGAGAGAAGAGCGATAGGAGAGAAAGAGCGATAGGAGAGAAGAGCGATAGGAGAGAAGAGCGATAGGAGAGAGAGAGAGCGATAGGAGAGAAGAGCGATAGGAGAGAGAAGAGCGATAGGAGAGAGAGAGCGATAGGAGAGAGAATAGTGATAGGAGAGAGAGAGCGATAGGAGAGAAGAGCGATAGGAGAGAAGAGCGATGGGAGAGAAGAGCGATAGGAGAGAAGAGCGATGGGAGAGAAGAGCGATAGGAGAGAGAAGAGCGATAGGAGAGAGAAGAGCGATAGGAGAGAAGAGCGATAGGAGAGAAGAGCGATAGGAGAGAAGACTGAAAAGAAGGAGTCAAATAACGATGAGAAAAGAGGATGGAGTTCTTACACCATGTTGGCATTCCACCAATAGGGGTTCTCCTCTGGCTGAGGAGACAGAATACCTGTACCTGGAGACAGAGAACCACAGAGGGGATAAAGACCCATGGAAATGAAGAGAGGGGGATAAAGACCCATGGAAATGAAGAGAGAGAGGGGGATAAAGACCCATGGAAATGAAGAGAGAGAGGGGGATAAAGACCCAGGGAAATGAGGAGAGAGAGGGGGATAAAGACCCAGGGAAATGAAGAGAGAGAGGGGGATAAAGACCCATGGAAATGAAGAGAGAGAGGGGGATAAAGACCCATGGAAATGAAGAGAGAGAGGGGGATAAAGACCCATGGAAATGAAGAGAGAGGGGATAAAGACCCAAGGAAATGAAGAGAGAGAGGGGGATAAAGACCCATGGAAATGAAGAGAGAGGGGGATAAAGACCCATGGAAATGAAGAGAGAGAGGGGGATAAAGACCCATGGAAATGAAGAGAGAGGGGGATAAAGACCCATGGAAATGAAGAGAGAGAGAGGGGGATAAAGACCCATGGAAATGAAGAGAGAGAGAGGGGGATAAAGACCCATGGAAATGAAGAGAGAGAGGGGGATAAAGACCCATGGAAATGAAGAGAGAGAGGGGGATAAAGACCCATGGAAATGAAGAGAGAGAGGGGGATAAAGACCCATGGAAATGAGAGAGAGAGGGGGATAAAGACCCATGGAAATGAAGAGAAGGGGGATAAAGAAGAAAGAAGAGAGAGAGGGGGATAAAGACCCATGGAAATGAAAGAGAGAGAGGGGGATAAAGACCCATGGAAATGAAGAGAGAGAGGGGGATAAAGACCCATGGAAATGAAAGAGAGAGGGGGATAAAGACCCATGGAAATGAAGAGAGAGAGGGGGATAAAGACCCATGGAAATGAAGAGAGAGAGGGGGATAAAGACCCATGGAAATGAAGAGAGAGAGGGGGATAAAGACCCATGGAAATGAAGAGAGAGGGGGATAAAGACCCATGGAAATGAAGAGAGAGAGGGGGATAAAGACCCATGGAAATGAAGAGAGAGAGGGGGATAAAGACCCATGGAAATGAAGAGAGAGAGGGGGATAAAGACCCATGGAAATGAAAGAGAGAGAGGGGGATAAAGACCCATGGAAATGAAGAGAGAGAGGGGGATAAAGACCCATGGAAATGAAGAGAGAGAGGGGGATAAAGACCCATGGAAATGAAGAGAGAGAGGGGGATAAAGACCCATGGAAATGAAGAGAGAGAGGGGGATAAAGACCCATGGAAATGAAGAGAGAGAGGGGGATAAAGACCATGGAAATGAAGAGAGAGAGGGGATAAAGACCCATGAATGAAGAGAGAGAGAGAGGGGGATAAAGACCCATGGAAATGAAAGAGAGAGGGGGATAAAGACCCATGGAAATGAAGAGAGAGAGGGGGATAAAGACCCATGGAAATGAAGAAGAGAGAGGGGGATAAAGACCCATGGAAATGAAGAGAGAGAGGGGGATAAAGACCCATGGAAATGAAGAGAGAGAGATAAAGGGGATAAAGACCCATGGAAATGAAGAGAGAGGGGGATAAAGACCCATGGAAATGAAGAGAGAGAGGGGGATAAAGACCCATGGAAATGAAGAGAGAGAGGGGGATAAAGACCCATGGAAATGAAGAGAGAGAGGGGGATAAAGACCCATGGAAATGAAGAGAGAGAGGGGGATAAAGACCCATGGAAATGAAGAGAGAAATGGGGGATAAAGACCCATGGAAATGAAGAGAGAGGGGGATAAAGACCCATGGAAATGAAGAGAGAGAGGGGGATAAAGACCCATGGAAATGAAGAGAGAGAGGGGGATAAAGACCCATGGAAATGAAGAGAGAGAGAGAGAGAGAGAGAGAGAGGGAGAGAGAGAGAGAGAGAGGAGAGGGAGAGAGAGAAGAAAGAGGTACTTGTGAGTGTGAGATTAATTTTGGTAACTAAAACAGACAGACTGACTGAGTTCTACTGATTAATGGGAAACACTAACATTTATATGGCCTGAGATCTTTTCCCTCTACAGCCTGTACTGGACCAATGATTTTTAAAGAGTCAATTCGTTTTTGCAGCAGCTCCCTGAACAGACAAATCATAAGCCTAATTTTGACTGGTTATAACACTTAATACTAGTTATTATTACTAGTTTATAAACATGTTATAAGCATGTTGTACAGTGTTCTGGTGAAGTCTGACTCTGAACATGAATAGCACAGGTTATAGAAACAGTATTACTCGCTATTACCATTAATAAACATGTTATGAGCTTGTAATAAGTGTTTATAACAGTGTGCTGACCTGTTCTGGTGCGTGGCCACTTGAGGGAGCTCATGAATCTCCTCATTGTCTGGTACCTGGTGTCACAAGTCTGTCTGTTGAAACAGTACCATCCACCTACACAGACCAACAACATTACACACAGTACCATCCACCTACACAGACCAACAACATTACATACAGTACCATCCACCTACACAGACCAACAACATTACATACAGTACCATCCACCTACACAGACCAACAACAACATTACACACAGTACCATCCACCTACACAGACCAACAATAACATTACACACAGTACCATCCACCTACACAGACCAACAACATTACACACAGTACCATCCACCTACACAGACCAACAACATTACATACAGTACCATCCACCTACACAGACCATTACACACAGTACCATCCAACAACAACATTACACAGTACCATCCACCTACACAGACCAACAACAACATTACACACAGTACCATCCATACAGTACCATCCACCACAGACCAACAACATTACACACAGTACCATCCACCTACACAGACCAACAACATTACACACAGTACCATCCACCTACACAGACCAACAACATTACATACAGTACCATCCACCTACACAGACCAACAACATTACAACATTACACACAGTACCATCCACCTACACAGACCAACAACATTACACACAGTACCATCCACCTACACAGACCAACAACATTACACACAGTACCATCCACCTACACAGACCAACAACATTACAGACCAACAGTACCATCCACCTACACAGACCAACAACATTACATACAGTACCATCCACCTACACAGACCAACAACATTACATACAGTACCATCCACCTACACAGACCAACAACATTACATACAGTACCATCCACCTACACAGACCAACAACATTACATACAGTACCATCCACCTACACAGACCAACAACATTACATACAGTACCATCCACCTACACAGACAACAACAACATTACATACAGTACCATCCACCTACACAGACCAACAACATTACACACAGTACCATCCACCTACACAGACCAACAACATTACATACAGTACCATCCACCTACACAGACCAACAACATTACATACAGTACCATCCACCTACACAGACCAACAACATTACATACAGTACCATCCACCTACACAGACACAGACCAACAACATTACATACAGTACCATCCACCTACACAGACCAACAACATTACATACAGTACCATCCACCTACACAGACCAACAACATTACATACAGTACCATCCACCTACACAGACAACAACAACAGTACCATCCATCCACCTACACAGACCAACAACATACAGTACCATCCACCTACACAGACCAACAACATTACATACAGTACCATCCACCTACACAGACCAACAACATTACATACAGTACCATCCACCTACACAGACCAACAACATTACATACAGTACCATCCACCTACACAGACCAACAACATTACATACAGTACCATCCACCTACACAGACCAACAACAACATTACATACAGTACCATCCACCTACACAGACAACCAACAACAACATTACACCACAGTACCATCCACCTACACAGACCAACAACATTACATACAGTACCATCCACCTACACAGACCAACAACATTACATACAGTACCATCCACCTACACAGACCAACAACAACAACATTATCCACCTACACAGACAACAACATTACATACAGTACCATCCACCTACACAACAACATTACATACAGTACCAACATTACAGTACCATCCACACAACATTACCACCATCCACCTACACAGACCAACAGACCAACAACATTACACACAGTACCATCCACCTACACAGACCAACAACAACATTACATACAGTACCATCCACCTACACAGACCAACAACATTACACACAGTACCATCCACCTACACAGACCAACAACATTACACACAGTACCATCCACCTACACAGACCAACAACATTACACACAGTACCATCCACCTACACAGACCAACAACATTACACACAGTACCATCCACCTACACAGACCAACAACATTACATACAGTACCATCCACCTACACAGACCAACAACAACATTACATACAGTACCATCCACCTACACAGACCAACAACATTACACACAGTACCATCCACCTACACAGACCAACAACATTACACACAGTAGTACCATCCACCTACACAGACCATCCACCTACACAACAACAACATTACATACAGTACCATCCACCTACACAGACCAACAACATTACATACAGTACCATCCACCTACACAGACCAACAACATTACACACAGTACCATCCACCTACACAGACCAACAACATTACATACAGTACCATCCACCTACACAGACCAACAACATTACATACAGTACCATCCACCTACACAGACCAACAACATTACATACAGTACCATCCAGACCTACACAGACCCAACAACCAACAACATTACATACAGTACCATCCACCTACACAGACCCAACAACATTACACAACAGTACCAGTACCATCCACCTACACAGACAACAACATTACACACAGTACACACAGACCAACAGTACCATCCACCTACACAGACCAACAACATTACAACAGTACCATCCACCTACAGACCAACAACAACATTAGTACAGTACCATCCACCTACACAGACCAACAACATTACATACAGTACCATCCACCTACACAGACCAACAACATTACATACAGTACCATCCACCTACACAGACAACAACAACATTACATACAGTACCATCCACCTACACACACAACATTACATACAGATCCACCTACACAGACCAACAACATTACACACAGTACCATCCACCTACACAGACCAACAACATTACACACAGTACCATCCACCTACACAGACCAACAACATTACACACAGTACCATCCACCTACACAGACCAACAACATTACACACAGTACCATCCACCTACACAGACCAACAACATTACACACAGTACCATCCACCTACACAGACAACAACATTACATACAGTACCATCCACCTACACAGACCAACAACATTACATACAGTACCATCCACCTACACAGACCAACAACATTACACACAGTACCATCCACCTACACAGACCAACAACAACAGTACCATCCACCTACACAGACCAACCATCCACCTACCATCCACCACAGACCAACAACATTACACACAGTACCATCCACCTACACAGACCAACAACATTACATACAGTACCATCCACCTACACAGACAACAACATTACACACAGTACCATACAGTACCATCCACTACACAGACCAACAAACATTACATACAGTACCTACACAGACCAACAACATTACATACAGTACCATCCACCTACACAGACCAACAACATTACATACAGTACCATCCACCTACACAGACCAACAACATTACCATCCACCTACACAGACCAACAACATTACATACAGTACCACCTACACAGACCAACAACATTACACAGTACCATCCACCTACACAGACAACAACACAGTACCATTACACACAGTACCATCCACCTACACAGACCAACAACATTACATACAGTACCATCCACCTACACAGACCAACAACATTACCATCCACCTACACAGTACCATCCACCTACCACACAGACCAACAACATTACATACAGTACCATCCACCTACACAGACAACAACAACATTACATACAGTACCATCCACCTACACAGACCAACAACATTACATACAGTACCATCCACCTACACAGACCAACAAGTACCATCCATTACATACAGTACCATCCACCTACACAGTACCATCCACCTACACAGACCAACAACATTACACACAGTACCATCCACCTACACAGACCAACAACATTACATACAGTACCATCCACCTACACAGACCAACAACATTACATACAGTACCATCCACCTACACAGACCAACAACATTACACACAGTACCATCCACCTACACAGACCAACAACAACATTACATACACAGTACCATCCACCTACACAGACCAACAACATTACATACAGTACCATCCACCTCCACCACAGACAACAACAACATTACACACAGTACCATCCATACACAGACCACCTACACACAGACCAACAACAACATTACATACAGTACCATCCACCTACACAGACCAACAACATTACACACAGTACCATCCACCTACACAGACCAACAACATTACACACAGTACCATCCACCTACACAGACCAACAACATTACATACAGTACCATCCACCTACACAGACCAACCAACAACAGTACCATTACATTACATACAGTACCATCCACCTACACAGACCAACAACATTACATACAGTACCACACCTACACAGACCAACAACATTACATACAGTACCATCCACCTACACAGACCAACAACATTACAACAGTACCATCCACCTACACAGACCAACAACATTACATACAGTACCATCCACCTACACAGACCACAGACCAACAACATTACATACAGTACCATCCACCTACACAGACCAACAACATTACATACAGTACCATCCACCTACACAGACAGACCAACAACATTACACACAGTACCATCCACCTACACAGACCAACAACATTACATACAGTACCATCCACCTACACAGACCAACAACATTACACACAGTACCATCCACCTACACAGACCAACAACATTACATACAGTACCATCCACCTACACAGACCAACAACATTACACACAGTACCATCCACCTACACAGACCAACAACAACATTACATACAGTACCATCCATCCACATTACTACAGTACCATCCACCTACACAGACCAACAACAACATTACACACAGTACCATCCACCTACACAGACCAACAACATTACATACAGTACCATCCACCTACACAGACAGACCAACAACATCCACCTACATTACAGTACCATCCACCTACACAGACCAACAACATTACAACAACATTACATACAGTACCATCCACCTACACAGACCAACAACATTACATACAGTACCATCCACCTACACAGACCAACAACATTACATACAGTACCATCCACCTACACAGACCAACAACATTACATACAGTACCATCCACCTACACAGACCAACAACAACATTACACACCATCCACTAACATTACAACAGTACCATCCACCTACACAGACCAACAACATTTACAGTACCATCCACCTACACAGACCAACATCCACAGTACCATCCACCTACACAGACCAACAACAGACAGTACCATCCACCTACACAGACCAACAACATTACATACAGTACCATCCACCTACACAGACCAACAACATTACATACAGTACCATCCACCTACACAGACCAACAACACAGTACCATCCACCTACACAGACCAACAACATTACACAGTACCATCCACCTACACAGACCAACAACATTACATACAGTACCATCCACCTACACAGACCAACAACATTACATACAGTACCATCCACCTACACAGACCAACAACATTACATACAGTACCATCCACCTACACAGACCAACAACATTACACACAGTACCATCCACCTACACAGACCAACAACATTACACACAGTACCATCCACCTACACAGACAACAACAACATTACATACAGTACCATCCACCTACACAGACCAACAACATTACATACAGTACCATCCACCTACACAGACCAACAACATTACACACAGTACCATCCACCTACACAGACCAACAACATTACACACAGTACCATCCACCTACACAGACCAACAACAACATTACATACAGTACCATCCATACACAGACCAACAACATTACATACAGTACCATCCACCTACACAGACAACAACAACATTACATACAGTACCATCCACCTACACAGACCAACAACATTACACACAGTACCATCCACCTACACAGACCAACAACATTACACAGACCAACAACACAGTACCATCCACCTACACAGACCAACAACATTACACACAGTACCATCCACCTACACAGACAACAACAACAACAACAGTTATCCACCTACACAGTACCATCCACCTACACAGACCAACAACATTACATACAGTACCATCCACCTACACAGACCAACAACATTACATACAGTACCATCCACCTACACAGACCAACAACATTACATACAGTACCATCCACCTACACAGACCAACACATTACATACAGTACCATCCACCTACACAGACCAACAACATTACATACAGTACCATCCACCTACACAGACAACAACAACATTACATACAGTACCATCCACCTACACAGACCAACAACATTACACACAGTACCATCCACCTACACAGACCAACAACATTACACAGACCAACAACATTACATACAGTACCATCCACCTACACAGACCAACAACATTACATACAGTACCATCCACCTACACAGACCAACAACATTACATACAGTACCATCCACCTACACAGACCAACAACATTACATACAGTACCATCCACCTACACAGACCAACAACAACAACATTACACAGACCAACAACATTACAGTACCATCCACCTACACAGACCAACAACATTACAACAACCATTACACAGACCAACAGTACCAGTCCATCCACCTACACAGACCAACAACATTACATACAGTACCATCCACCTACACAGACCAACAACATTACATACAGTACCATCCACCTACACAGACCAACAACACATACAGTACCATCCAGACAGACAACAACAACATTACATACAGTACCATCCACCTACACAGACCAACAACATTACATACAGTACCATCCACCTACACAGACCAACCATACCACCAGTACCATCCACAGACCAACAACAACATTACATACAGTACCATCCACCTACACAGACCAACATTACAACAACCATCCACCTACACAGACCAACAACATTACATACAGTACCATCCACCTACACAGACCAACAACATTACATACAGTACCATCCACCTACACAGACCAACAACAACATTACAACAGTACCATCCACCTACACAACAACATTACACACAGTACCATCCACCTACACAGACCAACAACATTACACACAGTACCATCCACCTACACAGACCAACAACATTACACACAGTACCATCCACCTACACAGACCAACAACATTACATACAGTACCATCCACCTACACAGACAACAACATTACATACAGTACCATCCACCTACACAGACAACAACCATCCACAGTACCATCCACCTACACAGACCAACAACATTACACACAGTACCATCCACCAACAACATTACACACAGTACCATCCACCTACACAGACCAACAGTACCATCCACACACAGTACACACAGTACCATCCACCTACACAGACCAACAACATTACACACAGTACCATCCACCTACACAGACCAACAACATTACATACAGTACCATCCACCTACACAGACCAGACCATCCACCTACACAGACCAACATTACATACAGTACCATCCACCTACACAGACCAACAACATTACACACAGTACCATCCACCTACACAGACCAACAACATTACATACAGTACCATCCACCTACACAGACCAACAACATTACATACAGTACCATCCACCTACACAGACCAACAACATTACATACAGTACCATCCACCTACACAGACCAACAACATTACATACAGTACCATCCACCTACACAGACAACAACAACATTACATACAGTACCATCCACCTACACAGACCAACAACATTACACACAGTACCATCCACCTACACAGACCAACAACATTACATACAGTACCATCCACTACACAGACCAACAACAACATTACATACAGTACCATCCACCTACACAGACCAACAACATACATACAGTACCATCCACCTACACAGACCAACAACATTACATACAGTACCATCCACCTACACAGACCAACAACATTACATACAGTACCATCCACCTACACAGACAACAACAACATTACATACAGTACCATCCACCTACACAGACCAACAACATTACATACAGTACCATCCACCTACACAGACCAACAACATTACATACAGTACCATCCACCTACACAGACCAACAACAACATTACACCTACACAGTACCATCCACCTCCACCACAGACCAACAACATTACACACAGTACCATCCACCTACACAGACCAACAACATTACACACAGTACCATCCACCTACACAGACCAACAACATTACACACAGTACCATACCCACCTACACAGACCAACAACATTACACACAGTACCATCCACCTACACAGACCAACAACAACAGTACCATCCATACAGTACCATCCACCTACACAGACCAACAACATTACACACAGTACCATCCACCTACACAGACCAACAACATTACACACAGTACCATCCACCTACACAGACCAACAACAACATTACATACAGTACCATCCCACATACAGTACCATCCACCTACACAGACAACAACAACATTACATACAGTACCATCCACCTACACAGACCAACAACAACATTACACACAGTACCATCCACCTACACAGACCAACAACATTACATACAGTACCATCCACCTACACAGACCAACAACATTACATACAGTACCATCCACCTACACAGACCAACAACATTACACACAGTACCATCCACCTACACAGACCAACAACATTACATACAGTACCATCCACCTACACCAACAACAGACAGTACCATCCACCTACACAGACCAACAACATTTACAGTACCATCCACCTACACAGACCAACAACATTACACACAGTACCATCCACCTACACAGACCAACAACATTACACACAGTACCATCCACCTACACAGACCAACAACATTACATACAGTACCATCCACCTCCAGACCTACAGTACCATCCACTACACAGACCAACAACATTACATACAGTACCATCCACCTACACAGACCAACAACATTACATACAGTACCATCCACCTACACAGACCAACAACATTACATACAGTACCATCCACCTACACAGACCAACAACATTACATACAGTACCATCCACCTACACAGACCAACAACAACATTACAACAGTACCATCCACAGTACCATCCACCTACACAGACCAACAACAACATTACATACAGTACCATCCACCTACACAGACCAACAACATTACATACAGTACCATCCACCTACACAGACCAACAACCAACAACATTACAGACCAACAACAGTACCATCCACCTACACAGACCAACAACATTACATACAGTACCATCCACCTACACAGACCAACAACATTACATACAGTACCATCCACCTACACAGACCAACAACATTACATACAGTACCATCCACCTACACAGACCAACAACATTACATACAGTACCATCCACCTACACAGACCAACAACATTACATACAGTACCATCCACCTACACAGACCAACAACATTACATACAGTACACACAGTACCATCCACCTACACAGACCAACAACATTACACACAGTACCATCCACCTACACAGACCAACAACATTACATACAGTACCATCCACCTACACAGACCAACAACAACATTACATACAGTACCATCCACCTACACAGACCAACAACATTACACACAGTACCATCCACCTACACAGACCAACAACATTACACACAGTACCATCCACCTACACAGACCAACAACATTACACACAGTACCATCCACCTACACAGACCAACAACAACATTACATACAGTACCATCCACCTACACAGACCAACAACAACATTACATACAGTACCATCCACCTACACAGACCAACAACATTACACACAGTACCATCCACCTACACAGACCAACAACATTACACACAGTACCATCCACCTACACAGACCAACAACAACATTACAATACAGTACCATCCACCTACACAGACCAACAACATTACATACAGTACCATCCACCTACACAGACCAACAACATTACATACAGTACCATCCACCTACACAGACCAACAACATTACAACAGTACCATCCACCTACACAGACCAAACAACATTACATACAGTACCATCCACCTACACAGACCAACCAACATTACACACAGTACCATCCACCTACACAGACCAACAACATTACATACAGTACCATCCACCTACACAGACCAACAACATTACATACAGTACCATCCACCTACACAGACCAACAACATTACACACAGTACCATCCACCTCCACACAGACCAACACCTACACAGAACATTACATACAGTACCATCCACCTACACAGACCAACAACATTACACACAGTACCATCCACCTACACACAGACCAACAACAACATTACATACAGTACCATCCACCTACACAGACCAACAACATTACATACAGTACCATCCACCTACACAGACCAACAACATTACATACAGTACCATCCACCTACACACACCAACAACATTACATACAGTACCATCCACCTACACAGACCAACAACAACATTACACACAGTACCATCCACCTACACAGACCAACAACATTACATACAGTACCATCCACCTACACAGACAACAACAACATTACATACAGTACCATCCATCCACCAACAACATTACACAGTACCATCCACCACACAACAACATTACACACAGTACCATCCACCTACACAGACCAACAACATTACATACAGTACCATCCACCTACACAGACAACAACATTACAACAGTACCATCCACCTACACAGTACCATCCACAGTACCATCCACAGACCAACAACATTACATACAGTACCATCCACCTACACAGACCAACAACATTACATACAGTACCATCCACCTACACAGACCAACAACATTACACACAGTACCATCCACCTACACAGACCAACAACATTACATACAGTACCATCCACCTACACAGACCAACAACATTACATACAGTACCATCCACCTACACAGACCAACAACATTACACAGACCAACAACAGTACCATCCACCTACACAGTACCATCCACCTACAGACCAACATTACATACAGTACCATCCACCTACACAGACCCAACAACAACATTACATACAGTACCATCCACCTACACAACATACAACCATCCACCTTACATACAGTACCATCCACCTACACAGACCAACAACATTACCAGTACCATCCACCTACACAGACCAACAACATTACATACAGTACCATCCACCTACACAGACCAACAACATTACATACAGTACCATCCACCTACACAGACCCAACAACATTACACAGTACCATCCACCTACACAGACCAACAACATTACATACAGTACCATCCACCTACACAGACAACAACAACAACATTACATCCACCTACACAGTACCATCCACCTACACAGACCAACAACATTACACATTACACAGTACCATCCACCTACACAGACCAACAACATTACATACAGTACCATCCACCTACACAGACCAACAACATTACACACAGTACCACCTACACAGACCAACAACATTACATACAGTACCATCCACCTACACAGACCAACAACATTACATACAGTACCATCCACCTACACAGACCAACAACATTACATACAGTACCATCCACCTACACAGACCAACAACATTACATACAGTACCATCCACCTACACAGACCAACAACATTACATACAGTACCATCCACCTACACAGACCAACAACATTACATACAGTACCATCCACCTACACAGACAACAACAACATTACATACAGTACCATCCACCACAGACAGACCAACAACATTACATACAGTACCATCCACCTACACAGACCAACAACAACATTACATACAGTACCATCCACCTACACAGACCAACAACATTACAACAGTACCATCCACCTACACAGACCAACAACACACAGTACCATCCACCTACACAGACCAACAACATTACACACAGTACCATCCACCTACACAGACCAACAACATTACATACAGTACCATCCACCTACACAGACCAACAACAACAGTACCATCCACCTACACAGACCAACAACATTACATACAGTACCATCCACCTACACAGACCAACAACATTACATACACCATCCACCTACACAGACCAACAACATTACATACAGTACCATCCACCTACACAGACCAACAACATTACATACAGTACCATCCACCTACACAGACCAACAACATTACATACAGTACCATCCACCTACACACACAGACCAACAACATTACATACAGTACCATCCACCTACACAGACCAACAACATTACATACAGTACCATCCACCTACACAGACCAACAACATTACATACAGTACCATCCACCTACACAGACCAACAACATTACATACAGTACCATCCACCTACACAGACCAACAACATTACATACAGTACCATCCACCTACACAGACCAACAACATTACACACAGTACCATCCACCTACACAGACCAACAACATTACATACAGTACCATCCACCTACACAGACCAACTACACAGACCATGAACATTACATACAGTACCATCCACCTACACAGACCAACAACAACATTACATACAGTACCATCCACCTACACAGACCAACAACACAACATTACATACAGTACCATCCACCTACACAGACCAACAACATTACATACAACCATCCACCTACACAGACCAACAACATTACACACAGTACCATCCACCTACACCACAACATTACACAGTACCATCCACCTACACAACAACAACATTACATACAGTACCATCCACCTACACAGACCAACAACATTACATACAGTACCATCCACCTACACAGACCAACAACAACATTACATACAGTACCATCCACCTACACAGACCAACAACATTACACACAGTACCATCCACCTACACAGACCAACAACATTACATACAGTACCATCCACCTACACAGACCAACAACATTAACAACCATTACACAGACACAACAGTACCATCCACCTACACAGACCAACAACATTACACACAGTACCATCCACCTACACAGACCAACAACATTACACACAGTACCATCCACCTACACAGACCAACAACATTACATACAGTACCATCCACCTACACAGACCAACAACAACAACAGTACCATCCACCTACACAGACCAACAACATTACACAGTACCATCCACCTACACAGACCAACAACATTACACACAGTACCATCCACCTACACAGACCAACAACAACATTACACACAGTACCATCCACCTACACAGACCAACAACATTACACACAGTACCATCCACCTACACAGACCAACAACATTACACACAGTACCATCCACCTACACAGACCAACAACATTACACACAGTACCATCCACCTACACAGACTACACAACAACATTACACACAGTACCATCCACCTACACAGACAGACCAACAACAACACAGTACCATCCACCTACACAGACCAACAACAACATTACACACAGTACCATCCACCTACACAGACCAACAACATTACAGACAGTACCATCCACCTACACAGACCAACAACATTACATACAGTACCATCCACCTACACAGACCCAACAACATTACATTACAGTACCATCCACCTACACAGACAGTACCATCCACCTACACAACAACAACATTACACACAGTACCATCCACCTACACAGACCAACAACAACAACAACATTACACAGTACCATCCACCTACACAGAACAACAACAACATTACACACAGTACCATCCACCTACACAGAACAACAACATTACACACAGTACCATCCACCTACACAGAGAAGAAGAACAACAACAACACAGCACCAGGGTCCAATCCAAGGCCGGTTATAGAGCAGCACACTGCACCTTTTAAAGGTCATTTCTCTGCCATTTGTGCAGCTCACATTCACGATAAACACAGTGATTGTCAACTCAAACGTACATAAACATTAAGAGGTTGTCGGCTGTACAGCGTTCTGTTCTGCCCTGTAACGTGCCTGGGATTGAAATACACAACAGACAAATACCAGAGCGTTTGGAAGTCTTAAACCTCTCAACTCACCCTCCAAGAATATCAGCCATCTCTTGCTGCCTTTAGATTCCTTGATGTAGTACCTA